>NC_041371.1:7386018-7566018 GCF_900634415.1 Cottoperca gobio
TTTTCAGAGGCAAGGCGGGGAGATAGGTAAGAGATACGCTTTAAAAGCCAGGGGCAAATTGTACTCACTTAAGCGTGACTTCTTTTCAATGGCATCATTGAGACGATCTATTAGTCACTAAAGAGACTGCGAGGAGCTGTTTTAGACCAGGACAGCTGATAACACGTGACCTGCAGCTCTGTCGGGATGGCTTAGAGTTCTTAGTTTCTTCATGTATTATGCTCTCATAGGAATCAGTGGTTGAGCGCTGTATTTCAGGTGATAAGATAATTGGCACGTTTTAAAAACCCACAGTGTAGTTTAGTGTAACCAAACCATCTGTAATGATTAAAACAATGTATAAATTCACTGTATGTCATTGCCAATTTTAATTTCATAATGAAATTATCACAACACATGGTTTTAGTTTAGTTGTACAGTTCATGCATTCATTAAGCTAGTGTTGTTAGCTACTTTCATTGTAAAAGAGTTGGCAACATCAGGCTGGGTATTTCGTTTGGATGATTAAAGAAATCTAGTTTACCCTTGTTGGCTTTTCTCAATCAAAATTGATGCATCTGTGAGACGCTATTAGTGTTACAGCCCACACTGTCGAGCAGGACACGAACAGACTGAGCAGGACGCAGACATGGGCAGGTAACAAACACGTAACATGAAATGACAATCCCACAAAACACACTGGGGCAGACAGGGCTAAATACACAGGGAACAAGACACAGCTGGGGAGAAAGGCAGAAACACAAGGGCAGAGTAAATGGACACAGGAGGAACCAATCAACAATCACAGAGGGAAAACACACAGACAGGAAGTACAACTATACATGACATAAGGGGTGAGTGAACACTTCAAAATAAAACAGGATATACAAAAATCCAGACTGTGACACACACATTGACTGTACGGTTCATCGCTCTCAAAACATTCAAGTGTGTAGCATTAGTAAGCAAACAACCCATATATCTTTCTCAGGGTTTGTTGTGCTAAACCAAAGATTCTGTAAATATTGGATTCAGGCATTTCGCCATGATTTGATAAACCGAAGAGAGTCCTTTCCCCCTTCCATGCACTTGTTTTCTTAAGGCTGTGTGTCATTGGTCTCTTTGAAAAGGGGATTTTTCATTGAACCCTTTCATTGAACAGGTTTGCTTTGTTTGGGCCAATAATGAGCTAAGTTTTATCGTCCTTTTTTTACAAGAAACCACCTCTCACACCTGCCGATCTCAAACATTCCCGCAAAGTGTTTGATGTACTGCTAACGATCATAACGTCAGATCGTTACCCTTTTGAATAACACAAGAGATTTGTAATGCAGGAGAAGAACGTGCTGCGAGGGGCATTAACTCAAAAGGTCAATCCAAAGTGTCACAAATCCACATTGAGCAACTTTGACTGAAATATCCTTGGTGGACTTTAATTAGAATCTTGAAGAACTTGATGAATGGGTCAACCAAATGTATCATCATTGTATCTGTGGGATTCAGTTGGTTTTTACCACGACCCGGTCACACATAGGTGACCTATACTGCAGTCCTATTGTGGTCCGATAACTTGTTCAGAGACATGGCTGAGGAAGAGAGCACGTAAAGTAAAAAAGAAAAAAAAAAGTATCTTATATTGTAACTGTATAATGATATATATATATATATATATAACATAAGAGTCAGACACAAGGTATTTCTGTACGATAGGGTACGGATAATAAAAATAAATCTTTGAAATAAGTTATTTAGAAACCAATTCATGACAAACGAGAGATTTTGTGTGGTAAAAATGTTAATCTGCTGTGGAAACTTGTTTGCTTCCTCTTTAAAAGATGTTTTTTCTTTTATCTATTTGCATAAATAAGATGTAGAGGGGATTAGTCGTGGAGCGTTCGCCTTGCATTTTCCTCTCAGCTGAAACTCCTCAACGGGGAAATAAGTCAAGTAAAACTCAACCTCAAGATTACTTTGGGGCCCTTCTAGTCCCACACCGCTCTCCAGTAGATTCCACTACATGCAGGTTATATTCATTCATCTCTGTGTATACAATCTTGGTTATGAAGCAGGTTACTCCAGTGTACCAGAGGGACAATAACCAACAATTATGACAAATGGGATAATGTTCATGTACAACTGAGCATCACTCTGAGGCTGAGAGAAAATAAAGTTGGCAAATAAACTGCTACACACGGGCTACGAGTAATCCCTGACCAACAACAGCATGTTCAGATTTAGGCCATGTTCAGATTTTGCCGTAGATACCGGCTAGAAGAGGAAATGCAATCCTAGAAGTCCAAGTTAAGTATATATAACGGCGGTCGTCGATCTCTGAGACGCTCGCCTTTAACAAGCTTGTTAAACACAGCTTGTCTTCTGACTGTCCATCTTTCAAACTCCACATTTTGCCGGTTGATAAAAATATTGACATGCTTATCTGAGTCACTTTTCAATTATTACTCAGAGCTACACTCTTAACAAGCAGCAGCGAGTTCTGACTTTTTACTAACATTTACACCATGGATTTATTTCATGCTTTGAAAGCCAGTTGTTTTTTTAAATATTCAAAATCTGATGACATGGTGTGCGTTAAAAACTGGAGTCTACATATATATTGTCTTTTGTAGGTGTGTTACAATGCAATGACAAACTGCCTCCCACAGCCCGTCATGAGTTATTCCTTAAGTATATACTGTTAGTAAAGCCAGTGGTTAATGTAGTGTGATAAAGTACACATGTGGAATATGTTGACCTGTTTCCTGTTTTCTCACAGGGACCTGCTCCGTGGTGAACACCCTTTGGTCCCATTTTCTCGGTTGCATAATCCTGTCTACCTCCCACCACGACATATTGTGCAAATCAGCAAAAACGTTATTCCCTGAGTCATTTATTTGTTACATATTAATTCAATATTTTTTGATATTCATATTTTATAACATCATAAGGTTGGATGGAGTCAAAAAGGCCCTCAAGTTACATTTGTTCCAGTTCATTTGACTTGCTCGCTGTGCACTGAACTCTGCTGAGAGCGTGTGAGTGCTAGAGAGACAGACAGGAAAGAGAGAGAAAATAGACAATAAGGAATCCAGCTGTCACGTGAGACCACTAATGTGTAGCGTTCTCCTCCTAACATCCATACATGATGATACACATGTCAACTCTCACCTGCAGGCAATCCCTAGGCTTCCTCTCCATTTCCACAACCATCTCTCATTCTGATGTGCACCCTTCGTTTTATTGCAACCTCTCTATTATTCAGTGCCGTCAGATGAATCCGTGTGTGTATATGTGCATCTATGCTTGCATGTATACGTGTATGAGCACATGCAATATGTGTGTGTGTGTGTGTGTGTGTGTGTGTGTGTGTGTGTGTGTGTGTGTGTGTGTGTGTGGTCCGACCATGGAGGAAAGAGAAAGGGCTGCATCTTGGCCGTTCATTTGCAGTAAAAAAAAAAGAATCATTCCACATTTGGATTTATTTTCCTCCTTGTATTAGAAACAGACTTATCTGGCCCCTGTGTGCTGAAGCACGCTACAGGTCAAGTCATGCCTTCTAATACAGCTCTCACCTTTTCTCCGTGAACATGCATCTTCCTCAGGATTTCAAACATCCAACAGAGAGGTGGGAATATAAAATGGCACACAGCACACTGAGCTGGCAGCAGCTGAGAGTTTAGAGAAGAGAGTTTCTGACTGGAAAGTTGCCAGTTTGGATTACTGAACCAGTTAAGAAGGTTTGAGCAGGAAAAGTGCAGAGATTTCTGTCCTTCTGAGCTCCCCTGTGCCTTTGAAAAAGTTGTTCAGTGGTTATAGTAACGCCTTTGCATAATGCTGCCTGATGATCAGCAGCAGTTGTGAAATACGTTTCCAGAATATGTACTAAAATAGAGCATTACATAAACTGTATGTAAAAGCACTCAGTTATATATAAAAGTCAACCATTTAAAAAGTTACTTAATTAAAAAATTATGCCGATTGACCCTTTTCAGAGCGTTTATCGTAATATTGGATTTTTATTATAACAATTTAATTTGTAAGCCACATTTTAATGTTTACTTTGTATTCTATAACAATGAATCATATTTAATATGATGATCAAAGGATTTTTGTGTAAAATCTGAATCTTGATAGATGTTAAATAAATAAAGTACAGTAAAAAATATATCATTATAGTATATTATATTATAAAGTAAAGTAAAGCACAAAATATAAATACTCAAGTAAAGTATGAATACTTTAAAATTTCGAATGAAACGCGCAATAACAGAGTTCACTTAAACAAAATATGAAGCTTCGAGGTAAACGGGTAAAGCCGCTACATCAGACAGCAATGGCCACATATTCAATAAATGATTATTCGATCGGCAGTGTTAAAAGTCAGCTCACTGGAGTAAATGTGCCCATTTTTGTATCTTGAAAGTGGTTTACTTGAAGCTGATTAATAAAATGTTGTTTAATCTTATTTGTTTTCCACATAACAACAACTGTATTAAACATAAAGACATTTTTTTGGAATATATATTTGAATGGAGCCAATACAGACAAAATAACATTTGTAAACCAGCAGAGATTCAGTGTGTTTACCCTCTCTTAGATTTAAGCCACATATCAACAGCCGTCTTCCACCTTTGTTATATTTCCCACATACGCCCATTTTATCAAGATCTGATGCTGAAATCAACGTTCATGCTTTCATATCATAACATATAGAACAGACTAATGTAAAGCACTTTTCTCTGGACTACGAAAAGAAGACTCCAACTGGTCCAGAACGCAGCTGCCAGAGTCCTCACAAGACCTCAGTAACTGTATCATATAACATGTACTGATGTCACTGCAACGCAATATACACAAGCGTTGATTTCAAAATACTTCTTTTTACCTACAAGGCTTTAAATGGGCTGGTTCCCTCATATATCTCCAGCCTCCTTTGTCCATATAGCCTTCCCCAATACACCCTGTCTGTTTCCCGTGATGCCGGTTACCTCCCCATTCCTCGAGTATAAGTATATACTATATAAGTATAAGAAGTCTTGTTGCAAGTCAATAAGTGCAGCTGCTTTAGGGCAATATTGTCATGATGTGATGACATACTTAGTAGTAGTAGATTAGCCACTTGTCCATATTGTCTGATCAAATAAAGACAAAAAACTGTAAATATATTTAACTACACATATCCATATATAATATATAATCTATATTTCCTTAATAGGAGCATCAAATCGTTGAAAAAGAAATTAGAAATTGGTGAGCAAATTCCTCAATCTAATCTCAGACTTGAAACGTATTGTATACAAGATAATTTTAGACGGAGATGTGGACACATCTGCATGCTTGTACTTCACCTTTAAATACAGCACACGCAGTAGATGCCACACAGGAGGCATTTGCCCACTGTGCTGAATGCACAGCCTTATTCATATATTTTCAGCAAACACTTCAATTATTTAGCCCTGGTACTATTTATGGTCCAAATGCTGTGTTCAAATATGCATGATGTGTCTATAAAAGATTTGATGTCTCCTTTGCTTCTGTGTGAGTGGAAGAATCCTGTGACAGCAGATCGCAATGGGAAAAAAAATGGGAAAGCACAAATAGCACAAGACAAGAGTGAGGTCTGTGTGTCAGGGTCTTGGTTTATTTCTGGAGGAAGTGGCTTGCGTGACCCGCTCGGAGCACCGTGTGCTGACGGAGCTAACGCTGCAGACGCAGTCCGTAATGTTCGGAACAGTTGGAGTGCAGGAACCTGACCTGAACCAGCTGGGTGACACAGATGCATTATATTTGGAGGCTCAGTGGGAAGATTGTCTCCGAAGATAGCAGAAATGTGGGTACTTTAATGTAGGCATGCTAAATTATACCAAGGGACAGAAGAGCCCATTGGCTGTCTTAGTACCTTGTGAAACATTACCATATTTTCTATTTTCTCCAAAGACGAAGAGATCAAGAGTATAACATTATAATGAGATAGTGGCTTTCTTGTTAATGCACCTTTTACACCTTTACAAAAATACTTTTGAGTGATTGTTCTGTTTCTCTTTTGTTCATCTGTATTACAGATTGGTAAAACATGCAATGGATTCATCCCATACCTTGTTTAACACACATTTGTGCAGCTGCTGGTCCCTGGGGTCTCATCTCAGATGTGTGTTTGCCACATTTTCACTCCAGGTTAGAAAGTAACAATATTTCAGTTAGTTTAGATTGCTTTCCTATCGTGGATCTTTTAAAGGGTCATATCGTATCATCATCATCATCATGATGCTGTAAAGAACAAATCTAACAGCAGCCTAAAAAGTTGTTCCATGTGAAGAACAGCCTGTCTGTGATCTTATTTTCGCAAACCATACGAGAGAGAAGATTTCATGCCATTTATGGAGGAAATGTTCTTCATTAAAGGTAGGACTTTTATGAAAAACATTTTCCTTGCCAATAGTTTCATACAACATGGAGAGATATTTGCTTCAAAGGAGGTTATGTAGATTACACTTCTAGAAGCAGAATGGAAAAACATATGGGCATGAATATGAGAACAGGCTCGTTAGTATGTGAGGAAATACCAGAAAAGACTAAACAGACAAAGAAAAGGGAGAAAACACCGGCATCACCTGCGTCATAGAAAATCTGTCAGAAACTCTAAATGTACTCTGGTTAACCCTCACTTGACAAGTTTTCACAGTACAGGTCACAACTATATGGAAAGTGATCTGTTGCAAGTGTGTTGCAAAAAACATCACAGCAATGATCACTTATCACCACGTGTGATGCTAAAAGCAAATTCCACTTCACTGTAAAGCTTTTCTCACTTCCTCCAATGATAACTGCTTGTTCTGTGCAGTTAACTCTCACCCACCTACAGTATGTATTAATATTCCCAGTGATTGTGTCACACATGGGGGTACTCACTCCACGAGTGTTGGAGGAAGATTGCTATTCATTTAACCTGTTTTTCATTCATTCCACAAAAAAAATTTTTGGGGGGTATTTTTGTTGTTGTTGCGATAAACGTTGAGGATGTAATCATCAGATTTCTTGCAAAGTAAATATTTTTTATAGGAAGAGAAATAGTTGGATACAATTTGATGAGAAAAGCATCATGTCGTGTGAACAGTCAGGCTTGGATATTACACTATCACACTATGGCTACGGATACAGAAACCTCCCCGTGGTGCATCCTGGGAAACTCTGGTTGAACAGGATATATTCCAATAGGATAAAATCTGATATGCCAGTCGGCCAATCTCCGTATACTTACCTACACACGTATCTCACAATCAATCTGAACCCATCGACTATCGGTCTGATGGCTTCAAGCCTCTGGAGGCAACGGCCAATATGACGGGGGTTCCAGTGTAGACAGGGCACATCCGGGCCAAGATTTTCTTTTCAGTTTGCCAGACAGTGTTTATACACGGATTAACAATTACAATAGAGTTGGGATTAGAGTTGGAATTGAGATAAATTGAGAGACGACATTTATGACTGGATTGTTTCACAAATTGCCAGTTAACAATTTATTATTTAGCTAATGAAAGGCAAAATCATCATCAGACAATAGCTGTTAGGTTTCAAGATGGCATTTTGGCCAAAGCTTTCCACCTCTTTTCATTTCTACGCTGACTGTTTACCTGCGTTCACCCAAAGCTTAACGTAAACTAGAACGCTTTCGATACTAGCAGTTGCCTAAAGATTCTGTATTCATATGATCTGTTTATTATTATTATAGATAATAGTAAAATCATTGGCCAATATGTAAATGGGGAAAGTGAGAGGAAGTAATAACTTCCAATTCCTGTTTTTTCCCTGACAAGAGCGGCCTGCTTCATGACTCTAAGTAGGTGTAAGGGATGCTGAGGGCTTGTGAGTCATCCACTAGTCCATCTGAAATGCCTGACCATGGCTTCTCCACTCCCCATCCAGAGGTTCCATCTGTGGGCCCCATGGGCCAGCTGCTGGCCTCTCTCACGCTCCTTCAGCCCAAGCTGCTCAGGCACGATGCTCCAGTCATAATCCTTCCCCTGTCGGCTCAGCCAGCCAGCTCTGCATGCCTGAATCCCGAGCCTGTAAACTCGGCTATGGACAGACATAAGTTAACTCCATGGCAAGCCCACGCGAACCCAACCCCTGCAGCGCAAACATTTGGAGGACAACACGCACCTGTCTAACTGTGCACCTCAGAGCATGTGAATGACTGTGTGGAATAAGAAATGAAGGAAAAAGCAGAGTGTGTGCTGAAAATATGCACTTCTGCAACAAGCTGGTAACTGAGAAACGGAGGAAGCTTATTTGAGGTGTGCAGCTATCACGCTTTAATGTGCACATGCTGTGGCATTGCATAAGGGTTCTGTGCTCATTAGGGATCAAACATAAGCCAGGACCAGCAACCTTAAAAACTATGCTGCAATTTTATTTTACCATCTGTTGAAGAAAAAATTCCTTTTTCCTTTTCCTAGAATGTTTGGTTCACATTTTGCTTTACATTAAATAAAATAGAGGCAATATATTGCCGATTTCAGCTTATCACAGATTTGCTGTGTCAGTGTTAATGTGATACTTTAGGTACCTTTGCAGACAGAAAAGTCAAAGATATATTTGAGTTAATATAGAACAGTGTCTGCAGAAAGCGCTGACATGTTTATTTTTTAATTGTTAAATGTCCAGCCGGGTTCATACGTATATTGGTCGCAGTTTTTAAAGCTCACAATCATTGACATATATCCACCCTATTAAATTGTTCTGATGAAATTGTTAGCAAACTGTTGCTAATTTACACATTCAGCGGACACTGAGCAACATTAGCATTCATTTGAAGTCGTGTTTCTGGCCACCTTTAAATGTAAGTCTAATATTTATTGTCTTTCAGCTCTGTTTTGGTCTTCACTAACTCCTGAGGGAAATATCTGGCTTGTTAGCTGCTACACCTAGGTCACCAGTTTCTGACTGACTTTGTCTAACGTTTGGTGGTGGGCAGGTAGTACGCAGTGAGTTTGTTAGATCTTTTCCCCTTAAAACAGTTGCTGCTGGAAACAAGGTCGATGAGGCTGGTGAGACTGATCCAAAATAGTCAAATGAATGGGCCGTAAAATGAAATCTATGTCTGGAAAGAGTCTTGAACCCAGAGATATGTTACTCGACTCTGCAGTTCCCCTCAGCTCTACAGTGTTGAGTAAAGTTATCCCTTTGTCATTACACGTAGTCATTTGATCCAATATTGATTAGTGCAGCTTTAACCAAATATAGGGGATCCTAAATCCATCATCCATCCATCCATCGTCTACCGCTTATCCGGGGTCGGGTCGCGGGGGCAGCAGCTCCAGTAAGGAACCCCAATCTTCCCTTCTCCGGGCCACATCCTCCAGCTCCGACTGGGGGATCCCGAGGCGTTCCCAGGCCAGTGAGGAGATATAATCTCTCCACCGAGTCCTGGGTCTTCCCCGGGGTCTCCTCCCAGCTGGACGTGCCTGGAACACCTCCAATCCAATTGTTTGTTTTTATTATGTGCTTATGTCAAAAAATTATTATTGGCCAATATGTCATTATCAAATTGTTAAATATCTTAAATATCAAAATCATAAAGCTGCATTCATATTGAACCTGTTACACTGCTTTTATAAACGAGTATTATTTGTATCTATTTAAGCAGGAGAACCCTAAAACCTCGTTGCATGTGTATTATTGAGTATCTGCCCACAAACTGACACAATACTCAAACCTTCAGCTTTCACTTTAAGAGCTTCCAGTCAAATGTAATGTTTTGCTTAAATGATTAGTAAAACAATTCAGTAGGCCTTGCTGAAGAGCTACAGTCAGATAAGACAGAATACAGAGCCATGATGCATCTTCAAACCTCACCAGCTTCATTTCATCTGCATAATGTTTCCTCTTTCGCTCGGGACCTCCCTCCTGTTGACTGTCACGACTCATCCCTCATATTTGCATTTTATTTCATTTTGCAATTCCGTCTCAAGTTGCCATCCCCGAATTAGTTTTCAAAGATGCAAAAGTTGATTGCTTGCTCACTTTTGAATTAAAGAGCGACATTTGATTCCTTCCTAACCAGAGAATCTTTGCATTTGCACAATTAAAAGGTCCTGCTTTACCCTCGTGTGTTTGCTCGGGTCATTGATTTTAAATGCATACTGATCGGGCAGAGCAGAGGTTCACTCTGGCGGTGTCAGCAGGGCCAGACCCTAAATCAATGTGGAAATTATATTTGTTGCCTGGTTCCTGGCTGTGTCCATATCCTACAGGTGGAACTTAAATCTAATTTCACATGCTCTTCTTTTAATGGGTTAACTCCTCATTAATGGTGATCTTTTTTGGGGGGTAGAAGGAGAGGAATGGTTTTCCCTGTTTTAGATGTTTTAATAATTCATCAGTGACATGTCCCCAGGAAATGAGTCTTTTTTTAATATATTCCTAATGGCCCACTTAAAGGTTAGGCCTATCAGATGGCTCTCGCTGGAGACAGTCTGGCATTTTAATCAGCAGAAGAGATGGTAGACTATGTGTTTTTTTGAATGAATTCCCATGTTCCATTGATTACATGGAAAAATTGCTTCTGTCTTGAGTGTGACTCCGCAGAGCTGTTGCAAGTGAAGATGAATCACATCGACAATCAGTTTTATCGCAGTCTTAGGGATAAATGTGGATCACCATGAGCTCATGCACAGACTTGTACACAACCCAACCCTGTCATCTGAAAATCACCTTTAATACATAATTCCATCTGATTTAACATTTCGTCGAACAGATCTGCCAAGCTGCAAAATGTTGAAACTGGACATTTTGCTCTCTCTAAAGAATAACCCATCTGCTGGGAGATCTCTTTTGAGGTTGTTTGGACACACAAAGAACTTGGTTAAGATCAGGGAAAGTTACAAAAGTTACCAAAGTGACTTAAAGCAGAAAATAGGACGAGTTGATCAAAAGAAATTCAATCCTAAACCCGCGGGACCCACGTGAACCTCAGTGTCTGGTGTCAAACAATCCACCCCGATGACTCACTATGCCATTCTGTTATTCTGTTAGCAATTTGTTCACAAAGAAATGTTGCAGGTGAATCAGCGCCATCTTTAACCTCAGTACTCTGTCCATGATTCGATCTCAAAGGTGTTTACTTTCTGTCCAGAAGGATATCATTTTAGGGGATTTATTTTTACTTTCCCCTAAAGTTACAAAGAGAAGACTGAATGACCAAATGGAGGAGTAGCGTAAGAAGTGCTAAGGTCACGTCTAGGGCCTGCAAAAATTCACTGGCTAAACTAATTAATAGTCATAAAATATACTTTGTAGCAGGCAAAGTTTCCACGCGAGTTCATGCACATACTTGTACACATACACACATTTCTCCGGACATAATTATCAACAAACTCACACATATGCATCTCTTGACATTTGTAGTTGTTCACCATTACTGCTCAAGAGGAAGTCCTCTTATTCTCTTGCTGGTAATGAAGCTGCTTATTATTTCCCATGACTTTCGACATCACCATTACCATTATCATTATCCACATTGTGTCGACTAAAGTTCTCCAAACTTCGAAACTTCTCACTCTCTTGTTATTGTAGTTGAGTGTGTGAACTTATTTGTTTGAACCGCTCTGTGCCTGCAGGTGGTTGTTCTGATGCAGCGACCAAAGTCAATAGGGCACATGAATTTGTAATGTCCCCCGGCACCCTCGGGATCGGGATAATGTCAGTCGTTTGATGCCGAGGTTATAGCAAGATAAATCAAGTAATGGTGGTGGTGATGAAAAATACATACAAGTCTTGTAACGGATGACCTCTCGCAGAAAGGGCACAAGAAAGCCTTAATTTTTGAAGATCTCTGGGAAACAGTGTGTGACAGCTTGGAAATGGCAGGTCTTCAAAGCAAACACTGCATTTTCATCTGCTTTGTTTGTAGAGGTAGCACAGGTGCACATTATTTTGAAGTGTTAATCTGGTTATTCTGGGGTCACTTGCTACATGCTGTAAGAAGAGAGAAAATGAATGCACTTTATATTAAGGAGATAATCCCTTTTGTAGAGTTTAGTACAACGTGGAGAGAAGGCCCAGCTACAAAGCACTGAGTGAGACCAAGGGACAGATGAGGACCCAAGTGTTATTCAGCCCGTTCACCATCTGGTTCTTCCAGACGGGTTAAGGCACAGGCATATGGAGCAAGATGTGAAGATGATGCCGTATTTGAATTGTTAATGCTAGCACGCTCTGCCAAATTCTGTGTTCACGACACCACTTCGATGTTTGAGTGCTCTCCTTAACAACTTATTGACAAAGTAACCCATGGAGCCTTAAATCGTATTGGATGCCAGGAGTGTGACGCATCGGAGGATCCGCATGTGAAAAAAGAAATAGCTGAGGTGAGAGTTGATCTAAAAGAAGTAAGAGCAATGGCATGCTGAAAGGTCATGTGCACTACTTCTTTCCCATGAGCCACACTGACATGGATAAAGCACTTCATCTGGGCAGACGATCCTTTCACACAGGGACTAATCAATGGATGCGATATTTCCACCACTCTGCCTGTCACATATTAAAACATTAATGCACACATCCTATCTCCAACTAGTGCAACTGAGCTGACATAATGTACCGTAACTGTGAGAACATACAGAAATCTGCATCAGCATGTGAGGAAATGTTCTATTTTTCTGGTGTTTCTGGATATGAGTCTATAATCAGTTATAGAGTAACCTGCTCTGTTGGATTTTAATTACCTTGTTAGTTTTGTGCAGATATTCTGCACTAAGCAAAGTCGTTCACGAGAATTTCTGTCCTAATTAATCTAGTTTCAACCTCTGAGGTCTGCTGTTCTGCTCTCTTTGACATTTGATTGCTTTGCCAGTTGGAAAAACGAGAAAATCAGAGTTTTGTATGTGGGATTAAAAGTGGGGAGATTACTTTAATATATCATAGAAATAGCTACAAAAAATGGCGACAAGCGTGGATAAGATTGACACCTATATGGGTTGTTTTTTAAGTCGAATTTAGAGAAATAAAAAGTCTTATATCTGCATATTTCCAAGATCATTAAGTTGCTTTTACACAAATTCTGTTTACAGGAAAAAATAAGTTGCCTCACGTGATGTCACTGGAGTCAGCATCGGTTGGGAATGAACACTACACATTTAAAACTAAATAGTAAATCTGTGGAGGTAGAAAGAAGTGAATTTTGCAGACCTCTGCAGCCCGCTCCTCATCTCTACTCAAGGCTACATTAGCAGATACTAGCATAACGATTTGCATTGTGGGTAATTTGTACTGTGGAGTTATCTTGAAGAAAAACATGTTTACACTCTGTGTTTCCAACTAAACACATTGGGTGCGTTTCTTTCTTCATAAACCATTTGCAAAGCCGATTTGAATTTCAATATTTGAAAAGAGGCATTATTTACATGCGTGTTTACTTCCAACTGTCTTCTTCTCTCCTGCATTTGTTGGCGTGTTACCGTTCAGCAACTAACGATCAGTGAAACATGAAGCCACCAGCAGAATGTGAATCGCTAAAACAAGATGCTTATTCAGTCTGGTTACACCCTAATGGTTTACCTATCAGACATACATTCTGGAAAATAGCAGTAAAAAGTGCTGAATGAAAGCGAACATATTCAACCACTAAACACGTGTTGAGTCATTGACATTGACCCTGTGAAAACGTTGCAGCCATTTTGTTTGTTACAGAGCCGTAAAACACCTTACACACAGCACTATAAAAATGGAAATGATTTGCAGTCCTCATGCCTGTAAACTGACTGTCGTTATTTTAGCAGCCTGGCTCATAAAATGGAAAGAAAATGTGGAACTATTAATGCTGCAATCACTTCCTATGTCAAAGCATATAACACTTTAAAATGTTAATGCAGAGCTGCATAGTAAGTACAGATTACCCAGGCTCAACATATGCTACTGTTATTCAGATGTGAACAGGGGGTCAAATCGAGGGGAGACATCCAACTGCTTTGCAAAATTGATGAAGGGCACCCTAAATAACACAAGCACTCTCTTCCTACTATCTCCTGCTACATTTCAACAAATTGCCTGCAGGCAATCCAAGCGTATACTCTTTGACATCGAGCTAACCTATTTTGAGGGCATGGCAATATTGAAACATAAAGGGGGGGTAGACCAACAGACAAACACAATAGACAATAATGTGAGTGCACAGTGAGACAGAAAGGAAGATCTGTCTTCATTTAAAAGTTGTCTCAAGCTGTGATTGTGTCTGGGAGGGCAGACCTAGACTAAAGGTTATGGTGGCTGCTTCCCTCCTGGGAGGAGCTGATAGAAGGGAAGTCTTGCTGGAGGTCTCAGGGCCAGCAGAATCATGACTGCGGGCCGTGGGTTCCCTCTAACTGTGTTGGTGACATGATGGAGGGCTTTTCCCATTTCAGCCAACAGAGTGCTAGATCTGAGCAGGCACTGTAACAAACAACACGTTTATACACAACAATTGGATGTGTGGTTATTGGGAGCGTGTATTAAATATGCTAATAATGCTTTTTAAATAATCAAGGTAATACAATGTGCTGTTTGTGCAAATGATGTACTGTAGTTGAAATTATTAAGCGTGCAGTACAAACTCGTGCAAAATGAGACTTGAATGTAGAATTTGTGTAAGATCTGTTAATTGCATTACATTGCATAGGTGTACCTAATAAAATGGCGAGGCAAGTGTATACAACACTGTGGTAAATTTGTGGCCTTACATTTCGTATTTACTTTTTTATACCATTAAACATTGTTTGTGTATTGTTCAAGCTGTGCAAATATATGTGTGGAGTAATGACTGTGGCAGTGCAGCTCTGCAGCACACCTTATCAAGAGAATTCAGACGTATAACCAGCTGCTTCAAGTCATACGGCATGGGCATACGTAATCATTGTGTATGCATGTGTAATAAGTGTAGGGGAATACAGATGTTAACATAACAAACTATAGCGTTAATGTCCTTAGATATTGTCATGTATTACATTGTTTAATATAATTTCATTCATTTCTTATTGTGTTCTATTCATTTGTTTTAAATAGATCTTCGTTTGTAGAGTATTTTTGGCTTCTTTAACATATGAATTAGAAACATTTGTCTTATTTATTCTTGAATTACAGCGATGTGATGCTGTGTCCTTATGCATGGCAGTAAATACAAAATATTACAGTAAAAACAAGCTTTTCTGAAAAAAGGGAATTATTTCTGTTTTTCCTTCTTCCTTTTATTTTTACATATTATGAACCAAATAATGAATCTTTAATGGAAAATAACCATTAGTTCCAGCCTTTGTGTTGTATGTACACTGAATAGTCACAGAGCAGATAAATGGACTACAGATGAGATCAGAGCAGCAACATATTGTGTGCATGTAGTCCGTCTGCTTCTTTATATCATCGCTCACCTGTCTTGTATGAAATGGCTGAAAGAAGCAGAAAAATAAAACCTGTTGATGAAGGCTTCTCAGTTTGTCCTTGGGGAGTTCTTCTGCTTTGTGGGAGCTGTAGTTAATTCTCTGCGTGTCAGTTTTGAGCTGTATGTTGAAGTTATTATACCGACTTGATCATTTTCTGAATAGGAAATTGTCATGGGAGAACGTTATATATGTGCTCAGTCTTTACTCAGTGCCTTGGGGTGTATGTGTCAGAGCACCCTCGGGAGTAAAAAAGCAATGTGAAGACTATATCAATGTATGTGCTTATTGCTGTACTTTGCTCTTTAGATCATTCTGACACTTTCCCGACATTTCCAACACAAATATAAAAGATTGTCAGAAGGAAAGATTGTCATGAACTAAAAGGATCAACATCCCCTGAAGCCACCGTATCTTCTCTTCCGTTTTACACCACTGGCTAATGTGACAGAAGTCTGCGACAAGCTGAAGTCACAGCTGCTGCTTGCTGCAAAGGTGTGCGCTTGTGCACTGCAGCAGTGGGAGTGTGACTCATAGCTGTACCCGCAGCTACTCCGCCATGCTGGCACACATGTCGGACCGAGTCCCCGGGACAGAAGGGGATGTGCATCTGTCCATTTTGGAATCTATTCTTCAGATTTAGATTTTGCACGTGCAGAGCGCCATCTCCAATCTAATCCCCCGAGCTCATCAACCACACTAATCAAATGATTATTCGGCACTGATGCCAGAGTAAACATGACAAAGGGCATGCTTCTATTAGCTAAATGAATGGGCTTCCTCATTATTCGACTCATTTGCTAAATGAAAAAGAGTAGGAAATACATGTTTAGTTTCACATCAACACCAAGATGGAATTTCAATTGCAATAAGAAGATTATTTATGTTTGCTACCTACAATGATTTAATTGTGTACATCTTAAAAACATTTTTCTTATTAGTATCTTTACAGGACACTCTTGTGTTTGTGTATAGCAAGTTATTACATCCATAGTAAGCTTTGTTTGTGCTAAAATGTGTATTAATATTTATTCTGGTCTACAGCACACTGCAGCTCTGATGGGCTGAATATAAGACACTAAAAGCTCCTGTATACTCTATTACAACTGTTTATTGGCTGTTCGAATAGCTTCGGAAACCCCCTCCCCCTAAACCTGGGGTCAAACCTAGTCTGACAATTTCTGATACTTTCCAAAACAGACAATCCGACATTCACACCCACTTCACACATGAATCAGACATGTGGTGAAAGAGATGGCAGTGTTGAACTTCTGTCTCCAGCGCTCTTTTTTTCATTCTTTAAAGTGCAAAACTTCCAGCAGCGACTATCTGAAAATGTGTTTTGTTACCCCCGTATTTGAACGATTATCTCGTGTCCTCCCTCCTTTTGTAATACAGGCGGTTTTTCAGCAAGTCAAAAAAAGAAAAGAAACGTGGGACAAACAGGTTCTTTTCTTGCTTGACTTGGTAACAAGTTACTTCTGCTCATGAATTCACAAATAACCTGCATTGACTTCAGTAAGCTCATCGACAACTTCAGAAGTACAAGATTCATACTGTAATACATTTCAGTGTACAGTATAGTGACACCTCCTGTATATCAGGCAGGATTTTCTTTGAGAAGCGCTGACCCAGGACACATCTTTACCTTAATGGAAAGTATGAACCGTCCCCTTAATGCAACAAAACTGAGCCACACTTTAAGGGGCGGCGCCGTGTCAGCAATGGCAGGAAAGCCAAAAACATCAAATATGGATAAAGGAATGTTCTGGTCTAATGCGAGTGAAGACAAGCTTTCAATCACTTGCTTTTCATCAGGACACGTTTCGACTGAAATGCTTGCAATAATACATTTAATAGATTTTCTTATTAAAAACAAAATGCACTGGTCACTTTTATTGTTAGGTTTGTAATGCATGTATGACAACCAGAAGAGATATGGCTGTCAGATGCACCAATAAACAGTGTCTCTATATATTGCAGAAGGTACACTATAGTGTCTGCAGTCTTTATTGAACCAAGCTGAAGGTCATCAGCTCCAAGCTCAGCATATCTGCTGGAAACCTCGACTTCAAACAGGTCAGTGAGCTGAGGCTGACAAGAATCACTGAGATGAGAGAAATCTTTGGCAGTGAAAAGAGATAGCCACCAATGCTGCTCATCAATTTCATGGCTGAACTGTGTGTGTGTTTGTGTGTGTGTGTGTGTGTGTACACTTAATGTTGAACCAAAAACAGGTTTATTTTCGAGATCAGTGGCAGTGTGTGTCACACAGGAAAACCCAATGCGCCTGGGAGACGGCAGTTAGACGATACCAATATGTATCTAGGCTCGGTGGCGAGGATAAGACATGAAAAGGTCAAAGGAGTGTGCTCCATACTGATTTAGTCTGTGATCGAATCGAAGAGACTGCACATCACAAAGATTTTTTATATATATATCCTGGAGCACATTCATCACACTCAACGAAAACCATAGGGCAGAAGTTAGGGAAGAGAGACGAAAGTAACAAGCAACATAAAAGCAGATTTAAGCTACTTAATGATCAGGTATCAGATAATATGAGTGAGATAGAAACACACATGCATATTGTACAAACAGACACACACGATGTTTGTAGCTACCCACAAAGCTACTGCAAAAGGAAGACACAGTTATACAGAGTGTTTCATCTATATGCTGAATAAAACATCAGGGATGTTTAATACAGTTTTAAAATGGCCTTTTTATCCCGGACACAACTGTGGAGTTGTTTACGCTCTCATATCTGTGGGTTTTGGAAATTCCTGCGCCCGATTCCACCTAACCTTGCTCACAATTGAGTTTGGGCCTGAGGGACTTCAACATATTTTAGTTTTCATTCTTCTTTGTATTTTTTATTGGTCTGTATTTTACAGTGGATCCAGAAGCTGAAAATAAACTAAAGCGGCCCTCTGTTTCTTCTAGACTTGTGATTTCAAGGTGCAGTCGTTCGTTTTTTGAAGGATATTTTGGTCCCAATTTCAGGGCCGAAGGACACGGACTGATGCATGGGAGTCTGTGTCCGTGCCTGGACCAGACTGTCCTGTTTAAAACTGAAGAAAGTAAAGCGTGTGGGTTCCAGGAGAGACAGCACCAAGGCGAAGATGTGACTATGCTGTGTTGGTATCTGTTTACCAACTGTCTGTCTGACACCATCGTTAGTCTGCCAATTCAGATAACGAAGCATTTGTCAGACGAAGCGTTCTTATTAGATATGTTCTACAGAGTATTCTGTTGCAAATCTCCAAATCTAATTATGCTTTCTAATTAATCACAACAAAAACGCTTCTGATTACTTTTACACTATATAACCCCGAGCTCATATGATTGCAGGGAATTGTTTTTGGGAATCATGTTTAATTAAGCTTGTGGACTGAGTTTTGGCCTGAATTTGGCAATGGTCACATAGTGTTCTGGATGACCTTGTCCCCCTTACTGGCACTGCATCCAAGCCAGTCCAAACCTGGCACCAGATGAACAACTGTGGTCCAAAAAGCAGCAGTGGCTGCATACCACTGCAGCCAAACAATGCAGGAGCCAAAAGGATTGAGGCATGACTTCACCAATTAGGGTTAGATGAGTAGGGAGGTGGGGGAGGAAAGAAGAAGCTGAGTGTGGCGGATAGACAATGAGAGCAGAACTGGAATTGTTAATAGGAAAGGACAGGTGTAATTAATATTATTAATGAAGGCTGCATTGCACTTACTGCAGGTGTGCACAGCTCTGGTATGTCTGCGTGCTCCCTATTCTCAAAGAACAGCTGAGGCTGAAGGGAGTTTGGTCATCACTTGATGATCACCAATTAATTCACTCACTCTCATGCGATCCAAAATACACGGCAATCAGTGTGGTTCTTCTCGGACCAGACGAACATATACCTATGCTAGAAAAAAAGAAAAGTTGCACACCTTACGAGGTAAATTCTTACCGTATAATTGGACTGAACATTTAGAAGCAGTGCTAGCAATAGTCAGCGCTTCGGAGCAACAGCACCAGATCTTTCTCCACATGTGAAGAGATGAACTAAAATATTCATTACAGCAGCCAGACTGTCAGAATAAATGAACAGGTTGATATCACACAGGATCTCTTTGATGACAATCCGAAACTATTAAGGCACCTGTGTCTTCACTATCAGAGACTTCAAGGGAAACTAAGAGACGTGGGAGTGACTGCGAGCGTGTACTACTCCGCTTGATCTCCAGTTTTATTGAAGTCATAAGTTAAATTGATCAAAGATCCTGAAGCCTGTGTGTGAAAATAATACATACACACATACCCATACTAGGGCTGTGTATTGGCAAGCATATGGCCATACAATACGTATTATGATACAAGGGTTACGATTTAATGCTTTGCGATACTTTAAGCAAGGCGATGTGTGGAGACTTTTATTATACAATCTAAACAGTGAGGCCTGCATTTATATTTATTACAGTCTGTGTCCTGTAACATCCAACATCATAGCACTACTTTCAGAGGATACTGAGCAGGTGATTACAATATGTTTGCAAATGAAATGAGTTAGTGCAATAAAAATAAAGAGTGTTTTTGAAAGAATTATACAATATCACAACATAATATCACGATACAATACTGTATCAACATTTTTCTTACACTCCTAACCACTACTAAATAAATATCTTTTGTTTTCCAGGAGAAGTGCTGCAAGACAGTTGTTACTTTTGCATCGCTACAGCAGGGCAGATATTAGAGGGATTTCACACATGAGTGCGGCTCAGAGACATACGATGCACGCCGAGCAAATCCGGCGTCTTCACTAACTGGCTTCGGCTTCCTGCTAGTCACTCTGTGGTGTGTGGATGTCAAAGAGTAACTCCGCTCCCTTTCATATGTTCTGTGATTATCCATCAGTAGGCATGCAAGGCTGGTGACATGGAGTTTATGCATCTGAATAAAAGATCTGAGTTCGTAAACATCTGAGCAAATTAGCAGGATGTTAAATTGTAATGTATCTGCAGCTATTTGTATTTCTCTCTCTGTGCAAATGCATCTTTATGCTGGTTATGTAAACATCCACATTATTCATAAATTATGGCTGGAAGCAAATATGTTTTGTTTGTTTTAGTGAATGGTTAAAAAAATGAGATTGTGGGAAATAAATGCAAAAAAATCCATCTCTCTCCCAGATGTCTTTTTTCTTTTCTTTTTTAGTTTTGCTGCAAGCAGACATTCATTCTCTCAATGCATCTTCATGACCAGGGTCCTTCATTTACAAAGCCTAATGAGGCACAGACCAGTTATTTAAGTGGAGGCAGCAGCAATGACACATTTGCAACGACAGCTAACATATTTCAATCTCCTTGTACGCGAGCCTGTAAGCACACACAGCTACCCTCCACTTTCTGCACACACACACACACACACACACACACACACACACACACACACACACACACACACACACACACACACACACACACGCACACACACTAACATACATTCACGCACACTCCCCAATAAAACTCCACTGCTCAATTATGCTCACAAATACCCACATACCTCACAGCCCAGCGTGGGGCTATAAATCATGGTCCTCTCTAACATCTGGTCTTGAGGATGAGCAGAACAAGCCTACTGGGCAATTGAGAAGGGGGGGGGGGGGGGAAGAAAGATGGAGAGGTGGAGGGAAGACGTTTAGCCGAGCTGCGGTCACACGTGCTTTCTTGCTAACAGACATTTTTCTCAATCTGGCCTGTCACACAGTGGAATGTTGTAAGCAAGATTAATCTCTGGTTCGGGGTGCAGGGGACGCCGGTGGCATCTTTCATGTAAGAGAAGCAGAAGAAGCTTAACAAACACACAAAAGGCACATGCACTTCAAAGTGATGGAACGCGGAGATTGAAAAAGAAATTCAGCTTCCTATCTTCTGCTTGATGAGCTTAAACGATCAACAGGTAGGGTTAAGTGTTCTCTATTGAGCCGGCGAGCTCGGCTGATCCTCGATCAATTGACTTTTGCGGGCAATGTGACTAAAAACATCCTGCTTTTGACTTCAGAAATCTCCTTTTACAGAAAGAAACCGATCAATAACACATTCAATGTACAGTAGCTTGGATGCACGTGCAGGTATTGAAAGTGTAATATATCATAACGAGAGGTTTTGGTGTGTTTAATTGTGGAAAAAGCCTGACAGGCAAACACTCCATTAAAGAATATGTTAATCTGAGTTTGCATGGTGGGCAAGTCCCCAGCTAGCTGCTAATAATTAGGCGCATCTCAACATGAGACAAGTTAACGCCAAAGAATAATGAGCAGGTCAGCTAACAAGTAGCCAGCAGCCCACATCCTGATTAGAAGAGGAGCCTGTGAAAGGACCACTCACACACTAAGTGAGACATTTAGCATAATTAGATGTCATCTTGCGAGTTCGTCATCGTATTGTGAAGGAGGTGACGTGAGCATTAGCAAGAGATTCTTAATGTAATTACACTATTGTGGAATGTGTTGTGTGTAACCTTCATGTGTTTAGTTCCTTACAGTTCTGGATCTTTAGCTAAATAGTGAACCACTGCATCTTGGACTTCCTGTCACTTACTTCCTGTATATTAGGGCTACAACTAGTGATTCTTTTCTTTATCAATTAATCTGACAATCATTTTTGATCATTTGATTAAAGATGTATTTCATATTTATCACAAAATGTAAGAAATATTTTATTATTTACTGTCATGGAAGACTAAGAAAATGTATTTTCTGACCATCAACTAGTTGTTCTATATTTCCACATAAGGAAACAGGGCTGACGTTACAACCGAGCCATTACTGGACAGCCGTGTGTTGATTCATCCCAGGTTCATTTCATCATGACTGCATCACACCGACCTTGATAACGAGTAACTCCACAATCGATTTTTGGAAGAAAGAAAAACATGTCTCTTGAACCTCTGACCTGTTCAAGCCCAGCTGTGATGTGGCATGGTGAAATACAACAGCACGTCACTGCTGCACAGCGTGTGGAAAACGCCTGTTGTCGCCACTAGTGGGAAGGACAAGCAGGATTATGAAAGCACTCCCCTCTCCGCTTGAAACCTAACAGTGAGGTTACAGTGTACTGACACACCCTGGAGTACACTTCTACATCACTGCAGCTCGGTGACATGTTTGGCTTCTCGATGCCAGCAAAAACAGGATTCCCAGCTGGTGTTAAATAACAGGTTTAAATGCTATTAAAATACATGTTTCCCCATCTACATGTTTTTCCAACACAGCTGATATGATATTAGCATGTTTATACATTACTGTGTAGCCAGTCACAGAAAATAAACTTGTCTTTCTCACTTATTATGATGCGGTCATCTTCTCAGGGCATTTTATTTTTAAATCTTATTGTAGCATTTGAAAATAGCACATGGCTTGTTACTTAGAAACAATGAATTGTCTTAAATACATCAGTGGAAGATAGTATCAAATGTGTGTTTTGTATAGTGAAATGTTTACCTTTTTTATGAGACAACTGTGGGAATGATGGTTGAGGTTGATGTTGAAGCCAATTGAGGCAATGTGTTGACTTTGTACAGCTTTAAATGAGAGCAGTTTCTGGACATCGCTAAGCCTAATGCTGTTATGTTGCAACAGGAAAGACAAGTTATCCTCAATTGAGTTAAGACCCATTAAATGCCTTACAAAAACCAATATCACTTCTGTGCGGTTTTGTGGTCATAAATGGACCATCATTTCTTCTGAGCATTTCTTTCAGTGATGGTTATATGAGCTGACCAGTGTTTGTTTGCTGAGCTGTGCTGAATGTTTAAAATGGTATAAAGATGTTGAACTAACTCTGATTTGGATGGACTATAACTGCTAGAATAACGTTGCTTTTAACGCTCTTATACTTCAAAAGGATGATCTTACTGAGCAGCCTTTCCATAAATTAGCTACTCACAGCTGAGAATAGAAGAAAATCATGAAATGTGGAGGAATTCTAGTGAAGGAGGAGAAACAGTCCTGAGAGGATGGGGAACATGTGAGGGAAGCACTATCAGTTGGAAGAGACAGCTATGAAAGGGGGGATTCTAATTTTCTTTGAGTTTGTTGCTTTCTATTTTGCTCTCATTCAATTTTTGGTGACATCTGCACTCCCCCCCCCCCCCCCCACCCCCGTTATGAGTCATCCCGAGCAAAATCCCTGCATTACAAAACAATTAGATCAGAAGCCTCCGGTAATGCAGCAGGGATCCACAGCTCCCTACCTACTGCCGCGGTAAGAAATGGAGGGGGAGAGGGTGTCTGGAAGGGAGGGGCGACGGATCTGAGAAGGCGGGAGAGGAGGGAGGACTGCAAGAACAGGAGTATGACTCACAGTAGCCACTTTGCAGATATAAAAAGTTTTTTTCTTCTTTCTCATGTCGCTTTATGTTCATCAGAACAGCTTTGGCGGACATGTTTGTATGGTGAGAGGTTGATGGTGATTGGTCCGTTAATGGTTATAACCACATATTCACTTAGTGTGATATCCTCGTTCATCCTCTCTCCCCCATTTGTGTATTTCTTCTGATATTCGGTAATGTGATGCATCAAAGGTTATTTCATGAATCTAATAAAAACATGTTGCTAATACATTTCCCTTGTGGATCTCTTCGCAAAGCCTCTTAAAATCATTGACTGATAATGAAGCTCATTAGTGCGGCTTCGTATTCTGTCCATTTCCCCCTCCGCAGCTTACTTAGTCTTGACAAGCAACACTAACAAGCAGCTGCGGGTCTTATCCAAAGTCTTTGTTTTTTCTTTGTATAGAAAACATCAAACTGGGGCTTAGCACTGGAACAAAAGGATTATAAATGCTTGTTGATTCTTTAATATAGTTGGTCAATGGTATTACTGTGCAGTGTAATAGGGTTTGAAATGTATCCACTGACGAAGCGTTTTTAAATGCAAGCAAATTATTTTGTCAGCCTATTTCATTAAATAACCTATATTTAGTCATCACACGGTCATATTTAATTAATCTGTATTGAGGCACAGACTACACAGACTGACGCATTTATGAGGCTGATCAATATGGATTTACTTTTGTTACACGGGGGGGGGGGGGGGGGGGGTATATCTTATCTGACTCACCATGCATGAATTCCTTTAGGAAGTCACGATAGCTGCTTCTACAAACACATCCATACTTCCAATCTGTTATTTCTCTGGTGAACATAAATTGGTGAAAAGAGTCAGGGTAGATCGCAACCATCAGGAGGCAGAAAGACGAGCATCATGTGTGAAACTCATTTTGATTCCATCGGACATGTACTTGAAAAGTGCAGTTCCTGTCATCTGGCAGCTGATGAGTTCATGCAGCATTCTGTGCTAATGAATGTCAATGTGTCGTGAGTTCCAGTGGTGAGCAGGTGCAAGAGTTAATGAAATCTCAAAAGATACCCTGATTAAATATTACATTGTAAAAATGTTTTCTTTTCTTTTTCTTTTTTTGCTGTTATGTCTTTGTTCCTTTAACAAAGTTTCCTGTGATTTTGTTAAACACAACTGCCAATTACATGTGTTTTATGTCTCCAATATAACATTTTCATTACGCAGATGCAAGATGTAGTATGGATCTCCTGTCATATTCCACATTTAGCCTTCCAGATTTGCCATGCCTAGAGTAGCATTATTTTGAATGGTCAATCACTCCACCATAATTAGATTTTCCCTCAGTTTTGGCCGACATTCTCCCCCAGCTTCATACTGGGCATTTGTCTGTGGTAATAATATAAAAACAATTCTATGGCAGCTGAAATTGAGTTTATCCCTTTCTCATTTTTAGTGAAAGAGAAAGGCGGTAAATGAATCAATCCTATTATTTAATGGCATTTCTTCTCAGAGTTGAGATTATTTAATATCATATAATAGTGGACATAACCAATATCCTGAGACAAGGCAGCACTGAGGTGCTCCACAAGCTAATAGCTGCTCATTACTCTGGGTTTTCGTCTCCCATGTTTTCCTTTCTTGTGTGAAACTTGCTTTCAACAATGTTTTCTTTGAGTTAACTTTCCCTTTGTGTGCGCCTCTTTCCACACACACCAGGGCATCAAAACCGTCAGTGAAACTGTCATCTAATTGCCTTTTTCTAAAACTATTCTCGAGGTGTAAAAGGTGTAGAGAAGGCAGAACACGTGACGTATAACCTATTTATAGCGCTTCTGCACAATGTAGGGGTAGAGCAACAAGCATGCACAGTCCAACTTCCTTTATATGTTTAAAGTGTAAGATATACCAGAATTTAAACTTAAAACATTTAACTAACATTATCAACAGAATGTGATAGTGTTCAAAGACGTCTGTGTTGTGTGGCAGAGGTATCTACTGAAGTGATCAGTCTAACTGCCTAGCTCCGCTCTGTCCCGTCCTGTAATACCACTTGTTCCTCTAGAGGTGATAGTGAGTCGCTGTAGCTCCAGTCTGCCCTCAGACCAGAGGGAGAAGAAGTACAGCTGCCTGACTCGTTTGTAAATATTACAGCCATGTTCTGTGTCTGTTTTATAGTTTATTGGATTACATTCAAACCTCCCGCACCACCTCGCCTCGTCCTCACAGCTGCCAGGAGGCTTGATCGACGCCGGGGTTTGTTCTCGCTGAGCTCAAGTCTCTCCGTCTGAAGTGTCGTCTCTGGCAACTTCTCTCCTCCCACAGGGGGGCTGCTCTCCTGGCTGCGCCGCCACCGGGAAGATGAGACGAACACGCAGGTCGTTTTCTAGTTTCTGACACTTTAGATTTAGTCCAATAAACAAACTAACACAGATGGATCAGCCGCACGTGAAGATGGTTTCAGCAGATTGGTTGAATGTTGGTGTACTTGCCCACTGACTGACTGACAGGCATCACACAGGAGTAAATGCAATGCACAATACAAAGAATACATTAGAATACAATAAATATGCCAAACTATTACAGCTAAAATATGAACATTAGAGATCATATGGACCTAGTTTAGTGGTGAAATACTGCCCCCTATTTCTTTAGAGCAGGTGGCTCTGAATTACACATTAAACCTGCAACAGTATATGAGCCATGTAAGAGTAGGAGTCTTATTGATCTCAGGGTTTGGTTTATCAGATTGAAGTAATCTGCTAATGCTTTGCCCCGATGCCTTGGTCAGGCTCAATGTGCGCTGTGTTTATATAGTTAAACACGCTACACCCAAAGCTTCAAATGTTTGTGTGACTAAACGAATGCCTCGTGCTAATGACTTGCAAACTATTTTGACCCTTTAGCTTGAAGAGATAAATATGGTGTGTCAAGTTTGAAGACTGCAAGACCAACTTCAAGGAAGCATGAAAATTATAATTATGAGCCAGACGCCTAAGACGAGTTGTTAATCAAATGTGTTGCCTGAGGTGAGTGGCTCGTGTTGCCTAATTAGAACCAAAGTTAGTTTTTCTCTGGAACTGTTTCGGTACCAAAACAACCCTGCAGTGCTTTAAATTACAGTTTCTTAGGGGTACTTATATATATATCTTTTATAAGTCCTCCACTAAAACTACTGGACATGAATCATTTGAATGTCATGATACATTATGATAGCTGGTTGGGTGAATATGATAGAATATATAACATATTTAACAGAAATGCAAGTGTTTATGGAGGAAGAGATGAAACACCAGCCAAACAAGAAAAAGGAAAATAGAAACAGAGCAATTTATTTTTATAATTGTACTGGAAGAGACTGGTGTGAATGCTGTCGGGGGGGGGGGGGGGGGAGAGAGAGAGGATGGAGGACACTGAAAAATGCAAAAGATTTCCTCAAAAGATTTGCCAGAATCCCCATCTTTATCTGCAAGTCATCTCTCGTGGAAATCAAAGAGTTTCACTTGGATTTTTGTCAAGCGATGCACGGGTCTTCATGTGAAGTGGAGCTTTGCCAACTACAAACGACTTCTGGGGTATCCAAAGAAGTCTGGATCCCCTGAGCTACAGATGTGTATGTATTGGATAATGAGCATCGGTGCTTGTAGATCTATTGTCGGCTGCAATAATAGACCGCAATCATTGAGCAACTTTGGAAAAAGCATCCTGCATGCCTGCTTTCATTCTACTCATGAATCTAAAATAAGACAGAAGGAAGCTTTCTCTCACAGGGAGATGTAAAGCTCTATCTTGGTAGTCGGAGAATTAATGAACTTTTGAATGAATTACTGACTTTAATTTATTCTGCAACAAAACATATGATTATCTTCATGAGCAGAAAGATACAGTCTGTCTCTGTGTAACTGTATTTCCTGTCTGCTTTGATGTAAGTTTTGGATACACTTCACGTTCTCACACAGTTCAAGGTCGTGGCCTCTGCTGGACATTATGCGTGCTGGCGACCCGCTGTAACGACAGCATCATCTGCTGCAGCTCCGCATCGCAGAGAAAAAAACACGACAGCTGCAAGTCCATCAACGGAAAACGGCCACACACGCTTTCGCACACATCCACACACACACACACACACACGTTTGTAATATTTTACTCATTAGTGAGACGAATAGTGCTAATGCTAATCACGTCTCTTTGATACAGCTGCCCTGTTATTCTTCCTGACACTTCAATCCCGTAATTGTGATCCCTGAAGGCAACAAGAATGATATTAGAGTGACAAACACTATATTTCCTTCTGTCTATCAGCCAGGTGAGATAATGGAGAGTAATGGACAACTACCTTTGTAACTTATTGACTTTTGAATTAACGCTAATATATTTGATTAAAAGTTGAAGTGAGCTGCATATGAACTCCGAGGAAAAGCCGCATTCATGCTTGGAGGCGCCACACCTGAGCCGCTTTAATCAGTAACAGCACGTTCAATGGAGAACAATTTAGACATGCCTATAGAAATTATTTGTACAAGGCTGCGCTCACTGGAGGGTCAATAGCAATTAGAGGCGCTGTCAGTATCGACAAAAATATTAGAGAACTTAAAGGAATGTCCCTGCCAGATAATCTGGAGGAGCTCTTGTTGTCTCCATCGGGGGTTTAAGAAAATCTAAAGTTGTTAGTATTATTAGTCACTCCAAGCAGAAAGATCAGGCAAGTGTAGAAAGAAAGTAAAATAGTTTGCAAAGGTTTTCTGAGTGAGCCCACAGTGCATGAGGTGCGTGCTCTGTACTGACACTGAGCTACTGGAGACACTGTTCTTCCAGAAGTGGATTTTATCTCCTTTCGTAGTCCTGCCGGGTTTCCCTGACAGAAAGCTGGAGAATCTTTTTATACCTGCCCTGAAGTAACACTAGAGGCACAGAAGGAGCAGAGTGACACTGTAAACACACTGCAATGTGTCTGTAAGGAGAGATACACACATCCCTCACCAGATCAGGATTCTGCAAACATTTTCTGCTTTGGGAACCACCGCCAGAGTTCACATTTAGCTCCCAACAAGGTCAACATTAAACATTAAACCACCCATTTAAACACTGTGATACAAAACAGCACTTAACTTAACTCTGTTGCTACTAAAGTACGTGTTGCTAAAAAGCTTTTCCCCTCTCTCATTGATTGAAATGATGTTTTTTTTTATTGTACATTTCACCTAAAATGATTTAGAGTGATCCATGGACCTAAAGCTAAACCCGAGTCCTTAAGACCCAACAAGATTGGTACTGCCAGATATGAGACCCAAACTTAACCCGAGATAAGAGGATATATTTTTTGCTTTATTTCATCCATCAATGGCCATTAGCGTGCCAGGCTACGCTACACTCTGTCTGTTCTCCCGCTGAGCTCTATTTGCAAAACATGACATACATGGGTGCCGACTATTGGCACAGTTAGAGAAAGAAATGTCTTAATGAATAACATTTGAAAACAACCAACCAGACCCCGGCCTCAAGCTTTACACAACACGACGGCCCGTTCGGGTCAGGCAGCTGAACTCTCGAGGTGATAGAGTGACCACAATGAAAGGGAAGAGCTACAATCAGGAAAGATGGAGGATACCAGTCCAGATTGAACATCCATCACTATAATTAGTGCACATCTCTTAAGCAGTGTCTCCGGAACAAAGGGAAAAACAACAACCTTAGGACGTGATATTATAAAGTCATGCTCAGAACATTTGCCTGAAGCTGGTCAGTCACCTGATGAGGGACCTCGAGAAGGCTGGTTATTGCATTTAAAAGAGTAAGCCCAAAACTAATCCACAAGATTCCTGTGGAACAAATGCTTTACAGCCTGCGATGATGCTTCTTATTCTGATTAATTACAGGTTTAGACTATGTTTCCTG
Source organism: Cottoperca gobio (assembly GCF_900634415.1). NCBI lineage: Eukaryota > Metazoa > Chordata > Actinopteri > Perciformes > Bovichtidae > Cottoperca > Cottoperca gobio. The sequence continues at coordinate 7,415,638 of NC_041371.1, forward strand.
GAACTCAATGCTGCAATTTTTGCATTTTAGTTTTCAAACAATCTCATGAACAAAACATAAATTCTCTGCTCTACATTGGTTGGTCATATAAAGCTTTATTGTTATGCATCTTCCTTCCCTCTCATCATGGGCAGCACCAAAGTGACTTATTAACTTTGAGGATATCATTCATATTGGTGTGAGAAGATTATTTTATTATACATGAATATACCATATGAGGGTGTGGCAGCTGAAGAGCAGTGTTCATATCCTCCACGGTCCCGTATTGTGTCTTTGTGTAATGTTTAAGGCGTTTCCTTTCATCAGAGTTATTGTACAGACGCACCTTTTATTTATTTGGTTAAAGAAAAAAACTGCAAGCAATGTGTAAATTTCACGTAAATGTTCTTGAAGGTGCCTCGTCTTTTAAATCTGGCTTCATATAAAACCTGGGAGAGACTAACTTCCAGGCCCACTCTTATAACACTTGTTGTTGTTGCACTTCGCTCAGAAGTGTGTTACTGTTTGGAAAGTTGCGTTCAAGGTGTCAATTTCCCTTTGTTTACGAGATATTATGAAGCCATTTATTTATTATATGGGTTCACCCCATTACTGTATTTATGCCGGCAGCTATGTATCATTTTAAAAGTTAACTTAAAAGTTAACATACTACCCATGAAGACAAAGTTGATAACAAAGCTGAAAACAATATTAATAATACAAATAATATAAAACATTTGTTTGTGTACTTAGGAATGTGCTGACTTCTTTGAGCAAGTTTCTTTTTTTTAAATATCAAACCTCCCAAAAGCTCTTCATGCACATCCTACAGTCAGTATCATTTAGAGATTATATTAGTGGGTCCAAAGGGATTGAAAAATCTAACACTGGTAATACTTCATCAAAGCATCAACAAATTTGCCCACACAAGGAAACAACAAATTTGCCCACACAGAGACATAAATAGCCAGCATCAGCATCATCCCCGAATGTGGGAATCCTCCTTTCCTGCTCTCCCTCCAGGTTTACATTGGCAGCAAAGCAAAATACAGAACAAAATAGAAAAATTTAACAAAAACAGCTAATTCATGGCACCTTGAATGAGGGTTTTTGTTTACATTTTACCGTGTAAACAAGTGGGCTTCACACTGCCGCCAGGTTTTTCCAGAATGTTCTTCATGAATCACATTCTCATATTTTATTTTGTGAATCATATTCTGGGTTAGGGTTGTAAAAGTTGTAAAACTCCTGTAAATGTGCATTCTGTGCATGAATGTTGAACGTATACATATGCATCTTATGCACAGTGCGTTCTACCCTTATGCAAGTTTTAAATACATGTCTGTATTAAGTCATTTTATGGGTTTTAATGGCAAAATGAATGTTGCTTTAGATGCAACACCTCTGTCTATTTTCATAACTTGAGCTAAAAGTGAGAAAGAAGTCCTGTAGCTGATAACACTTGGTATAACGGTCTAAAGATTTGCATAAAACTGTAAAGAGAGGCAGGCTTCATTGTCATGCCTCTGGGCTACAGCATTTAAGATAGCATTTCTTTTCTGGGCCAAGTAGAGGGTGTGAAGCTATTAGAAACTAGATTTCAGATGGACTCAGATGGTTATTAATGGAAGAACCAGGAAGAGATCAGCCTCGGAGGGTGAGTCACACAGGCAACGGTCCTTCCCCAGAGGCCAACGCTGGGCAGCTCTTTATTACCCAAGCCTTCCAGTGGTTGGGTGGGATCTAAAGAGCTACCACAAGCTGTGCCTTTTAAGGCTTCGCTTTGTGTGATGTGTCCTGCTTCTCAACTACTCATGTTCAACCCGCCAATAGCTTGTTTGCACAAGAGGCGTTGTTATAAATAAACATGTCTGGTGGAGGTGGCTGGAACAGAAGATAAAGAGGATACAGTGGGGAAAAAGAGCAAGAAGAAAATTGAGGGTTCAACTATTCTGTAAGCTTCTGTCCAAGAAAATGTAAAACAGGAGGAAGAGGAAATATGTCTTGTCTTCTTCATGGGAACATTCATACAAGATTTGGAAAACAGTGCTGGAGACAAAAACATCTTTCACATTCATGTCTCCCGAGATAAAACAACAGATGCTCTAAAAAGAGATTGTTATCGAACTAAAGCGAGTCAATCTGGGACACGTCAGAATACAAGAAAAAACTATTTCTTAAGTTAAGATCAACCACAAATCTAAAAATAGATTATACTTTTGTGTGAATTGACCCAGAAGATCAGATATGCGGCTATGATCGGGTTTTATAAAGGACATGTTTGATTTAAACAAACAATAAGACACATTTAGCAGGACTTTATAACTCCAGTGTGATTCATCATTTCAGAGTTTATGGTTCAAAGTTTACAAGTGAAGCTTGTAAAGCTTTTCAAATCCTTTGACAGGCTGGAAAAGTAAGAGCTGTGCTTGAGCCCGGCTTAACTTCCTGCTGCTACTCAGCATGCAGGTCAGAATACAAACACTCATAAAGACTTGAGCTCACGTGTCTGCAGCAACAATCTTTTTCATATCAGTCCATATATATATATATATATATATATATATATATTTGGGCTGATAGGACCAAAATGTTCTATCCCGATATACAGCAGGTCATTTCATATCTCGATAACAACATACAGTATATCACGATATAGCACCTTTTCTGGTAACTCAATAAATAAAATGGGGAAGCCTATATTTGTATACTTCTGTGTGACTTAAATACTTGACAAATGAAAAGTAGTGAGTATTTCAGTTGTGCTGGAATTACTCGACCTGGTATTTGGTGTGTCAGTTTGCGGTCGTGAGTTGATTGGCTGTGTTTGTCCAGAAATGTCAATGTATACTGACATTTACCTTTTCATACTGTGGATATTATTTAGTTTTTACTGAGGTAAGTAAACATATTGTGTCTCTCAGGCCCAGACTTCAGACACAGATGCATCCAGAATGTGAGGCTGGGGGCAAACCTTTTAAAAACAGAAAAGTTGTGAACTCAGGACCCCTGAGGTGCATATTAGGCTGAACACATAATTTCCTAACCCTTGACTGCCCTGCTATCTGGTCTCATAAATCTGTCTGGAGCTCATGAGACGATTCATCCCCTTATTCAGCCTCACTGAACTGTGTTTGACTTGTGGTATGGCGGTTCCCATTACCGGTCCAGCTCTGCAGGTGTAAGAGACTGGCAGACGCTGCTACCTATTCGCCACTTCTCGGATGAGCCGAGCACTGCACTGACACATCAGTTGGACCAATTAGCTTTTTCTGTCACTCTGCTGTCACAGCCTGGCTCAGCTTACTGTAACACAGGATGTTACAGCCAGACACCAGAATAAACCCTGTAGGAGGATGACTGTATTCTTCTACAGTTACTAACAAACACAATTATTATTTTAATAAGCAGGTATCATGCATGTGTGTGCATATATAATCTTTTGATTCTGTAAAACTTCTTTAAATGTAACTTTTTGAGGTACACATAATTTACTTAACATATTTAGTTTTTAAAGTGAAAAGCGGCACATCTTTTACAAACATTTAAACATTTAAGAAGCTTAAAGTGCAGAACTTTTGACATTTTTGCTAATGATAAAATGAATCAGTAATCATCACATAATAATAAAATACACTTTGTAATTTAATCAAATGTTTCTGCTTTCAGTTAATCCAAGTTTATCCAAATGAATCCGAGTTTTAAAATGACCTAGAAATATGTGATGAATCATCTTATTGCACCAACTCTGTTTACTCGGGGGAAAAAGACTTATTTAACATTAGCATCTTATTTAGCACGACAATATAAAGATTGTCTCTTATTGTCTATTTCAGGAACATTTTGAGCGAGTAGAGTGGAATATTACTGCTAAACAACTAAATGATATAACTGTCCACACATTGTGACCTTTCCAGTAGTGAGAAATACCTGAAATACAATTACAACTGTGACGAAGTTGTGAAGAAGCCTGCTGTTTCTCTGAAAGGACAACCTGGGAAATAATCTCCAGCTAGTGTGTTGCTGATGAAGCTGAGTATGGAGGATTCTCTCCAGTCCCTCTGCAGGTGTATTCCTGCAATCCTTGTCTCACTCTCTTTATTCAATTTCCGGACCGTGTTCAAGCTAATTCAATTTCAGAACATTTCCCATTTTCACACACTCTAAAAGCTTCTCTCATTCACAAAAAAATTATAATCTATTTTTTGAATGCTGATCTTTAAATACCACTTATCTGTCAGTCTACCTTTCAGGCTGAAATATTGAGCAAAGCTCCACCTCCTCCATCACCGTCATGATCTTCACATTGTCTCAGGAGATCTTCGCACGTCCTGTGTTTGTAGAGCTGCATTTTATGTAGATGCTACACTTCAGTGACGTCCAAATGAACTGTAGCTTTAAAATACAGATACGATATAAAGAAATCTCTCCTTTTTCCACTAATGTCAGATACAGTTACATGTTTAAAAGATATGATGACTTCCAGTGGCTCTGACTCAACCAGGACGGGTACAAATTAAGAAGCCACACAGTTGAAGATATTACTGTAATTAACAACACGGCTGATAGCAGCAGCTGTGTGCCCTCGTCTGTCCTCTACGTACGCGAGCGGTGGTCTTGGTTGAGGTTTGTCGAGTCGGGAGTGTGTCGTGTTCGCCACAGACGCAGGGGGAACCAACAAGAAAAAAATAAAAATAACAACAATGCATTAATAAAACATGAAAGTGAACTAACCTGCGACCAAAGGCGGAGGTTTGCAGCATATTCAGCAGCAAAAGAAAAGGTTTCAGAGTAATTGGGTTGGGGCTGAGGTGACATTCAGGGTTATGTAATGTTAAAAGAGCAAAAATACAACCAGACCACAAAGACGGCTATTTATAGACAAATCCTTCCGTGCTTGCACACTGGACACAGAGGTGACATGGAGTACAACTGTCACTGTTTGATGCAACAAAGTTATACAAGTTATAAAACATTTAGCTGTTTGCCTTGCACCAGTGGAAGCTGAAGATAAAATACATACTCATGGTCCAATTTGAATTAAAAGTCTGCCTGGAAGCCTTTTTGTATTATCTTTAAATATTTAACATCAAAGGATGCTTCTTCATTGTGAAGATGTATTAGAATAGCAATGTTGCTGTTGTTCAGAGTACACATGGTAACCTAGATGCAAGTCCAGGACAAGATGTGTGTGTGCACAAAATGCATGCATGTGTAATGTCATACAGAAAGTGGTATTTATACTAACAGTATGTCGTGGCAAAAACCTTTTCAATCAGCCAATCGTTGAAGCACGATTATGTGATGAAATATGCAACATATTTCCTTTAGTTTATTATAACCTGCATTAACTGACTAGCTGTAAACACATATCACCTACTTTAGGCGGATATTGGCAAATGTTAAGCTAGTGTTAGCTAACAGCTGCTACACCTGATAATATGTAGGTGCAGCATTGATTCCCCCTTTGACTCTTTTGTTTTTATGAAAACAAGCTGCTGAGTGTTGAGAGTGAGCCAAAACTGTAAAGTTGCTGGCGGTTGAACAAGAGTTGGGTGATAAATCCTCTCTGAGCTTGTCAATGTGTCAGACTCATTACACGTAGTTTTGTGACAGCAGCTTTAAATGTTAATGAGTTTTTAGCCAATGTGCACGTGTATGATTTTGTTTGGAGTCTGTACGAGTCTGTTGCCAGTCAAAGTCCATTTAAAAACATTCAAATGAAATGTTTATGTGTGCTTATTTCTGTTATTCTTTACTTTAGCCTTTTAATGGTGATATTTTATACAATCTTTAATGCTGCTACTTTATGCCACTTTAAACTCATTTAAATGCTTTTATTAAAGCTGCTATTTTATCTCTTAACTATTAACCTTTTCCACTTTTACTATTTTTATTCTGCTATTTAATACTATTTTTAATGCTATTTTTAATGCTATTTTTAATACTATTTTTAATGCTATTTCACATTTACATCAACATTGTGATTATTGTACTGTAAATGCTCTGTATCATTTTGTACTAATCTTTATGTTTTTGCTGTGAAGCACTTTGGGCTGCAATTCTTGTATGAAAGGTTCTATACAAATAAAGCTTATTATTATTATTATTATTATTATTATTATTATTATTATTATTATTATTATTATTATTATTATTATTATTCTTTCGAATGTTGCCTGCTTATTTCACTGTATTTATTAAAAGCCTGATGGAACAGACAGAGGTACATAATATTGTTCTGTTTAAGTTGACCAACACTGCAAACTGTAAAATATGATTTTATAATTTCAGTATAATATTGTCTCCTTTGATATATTTTTCTAACAACATTTTATGTAAATCTAATAAACCTCCAGGTCCAAGTGTATTTTAGCCGACCTTCAACTAAACTGTCACATGTCATACTCTATTGCAGCCGGTGTTCATGCTCGAGTTCTTAGGAATCCGTGTGATACTACAACGCACAGTGGAGACAAGTTGAAACACACTGGTGGAGATCAATGGGGGTGGACTCTCGCAGGGAAATCAAAAACCATGGCAACAAATTCACATGGGGCAATCGAACGCCATGGAAACAAATCCACGTGTCACCAGAGATTCCAGCTGCGTTTAGAAGTTTGCAAGCAGACAAGGTGCGATTCCTCATGGCAGCCGTTAGCAGAGTGGTAAACTGGAGAGGAATACAATACGTCTACGTATGCACACGCCCTTCGGCTTCAGTCAAAGACACACAAAGAGTTCATGGCGTCTCTTATCTTATCATGGCGTACTGCACAACCCCCCCTTCCTTTCATGTACATAAGCTATATTGTTTTTGTTATTATTCTTTTAATTTAAACTGTATATAGCACTAAACTGTATATAGTACTCTTTTCTTCAAAATATTTTATTTTATTTTATTTTTGACAGCTGAGCTGACATGCTGTCTCTCTCAGACACATTTCATTGTACCGTTGACCCCGTGTTAACCTACACATGACAAGTAAAACTTGAACTTGAACTTTATAATATCCCACATCCCTGCAGACAGGGAGAGGTTAGAAGAACAGATGCTGTGAGGCTTCCTGATGCTCATGTTTATGCACACTTGTATGTATTAATCTTTCAGATGCTAACAACACAAGACATAATGTGAGAGAAGGATTATTTGTAAGATTTGCAGGGGTGTAACGATTCTTCGATCTGGATCGATTCAATGATCAACGATTAAATATCATCGATGCAAAGATACGTCTTTATATTGAACTGACCAGGACACGTCTGTTTCATCATTTCCGTCCAAGCACACCACCTTCCTAAACATTCCAACAGCGAGCAGTGCACATGTGATATATACCCCTTCATTCGATAGCTCAGCGGAGGCCAAAGACAAACAGGAAAGGGGGATTCTTCTGGCTAATGTGTGGCTGTGAGGACTCCCACTCTCACAAAGTCCAGCTCGTGTGCATCGCTGAATGATGCAGCAGTGTGTTGGTGTCACAGCAGACCAGAGCGATGCGATACGTGATATCTCAGATCCTCTGTTTCAGTGTGTTGCCAAGACTGTGAGTGGGCTAACTCTGAAAATAGAAAGATATATGTATAGGGAGGTTAGATTGCAGATAATAGCAGCACTCTACAGTGTATGATGCCTTTCATGATCACATTCACTATTTAAGTTGTCTCTCAAATATCTCAACAACACTAGTTTGTAGTCTTCAGTTCTTGGGTTTGTTAAGTAGTTGTGAACATATGGAGTTATGAAGAGCTGACTAGAGATGTGTGGAGTTCAAAGTGAGTGAAAGTGACTAACATTTAAACAACTTTAACTCCTAATGGACAATTAATAGATGGAAACAAATTGACAGAACAAAATATTATTTGGGTTTTGGAAGTAAACTATTTGAAGACTTCATCTTTGGCTTTATTTAATGTTGATGGACTTTATTAGTCGACTCAATGTTGGTGTTGGCGCACCACTTTTGGTCCACACTATAAGATAGATAACGTTGTACAGTCATGGTTCCCAGAGGATGAGTCAGACTTTGATGGGAAATATTAGATGAATTGCATGACTTCATCTTCCCCATCATCACATCAAATCAATTATGACCAAATACCTGCATTACTAATGACATTCCCATCAGCCTCCGCTGCACTTTGTGTTCAGTGCTAATCAGGAAATGTTGACTGCTAGATGCTATTTAAACATATATATTAATCAAATGTGATATATTAAGAAAATTAATTGATTTGATTAAGAAATGATGTGAAACTCACAAACATGAAACTACGCTAAGACAGTAGTTTTAAGTGAAAGTGAAGCGATCAGTTATGGTAATAAAAATATATTGACATGCAAGTTAAAGTGGGACATTGCTGTGCCACACAGGTGTGCTGAGAGTTTTTTTAAAAGGTCAACACTGAAGCTACAGAAAAAGTTAGAACACATTCCATTAAACTAAATGTATATGCCCTTAAAAACGGAAAATAGTACATTGACCTACGTGCACTGTATATGGCATTACAATGATGTATCGTTATAAAACAGATGAATAACTCACCGGTGCATATCTAAGCACAAATGTACGCTGTGAGATGTGTGTATTCACAGGCTCACCTGCATGCACAGAGGCCTTGGCTGAGTGAGATATAAAAGCTGTGAGCCTCATCACTGAAAAGAATAGCAATTCAATTACTACAAAACAGCTCCGGTTGTCAGGCACGACCAAGGACACGGCATTCTTCCGCACTGTGGCATTCAGCTGTTTTCCTATTAGCAATGACATTAAAGTGAAAATCACAGCCAAGGATGATTACAAAGCTTTTGAAAAGCTTGGATGAATTGCGATCGTCACCCACGCAAGCTTTTGTTTGATTCAGTCAGCTGATGCGGTAAACTGTGAGTTTTGGTTTGCTAGCATCACCTCGATGACAATGAACACTAAGAAATATCTTGTGAGCTGCGAAGACAGAAAATATTCTATATTCACATATATTTTGCAACAAAGTTGAGTTCGCACACACACTCTCATTTCACTGAGCGAAAAGTTGAAAATATATCGTTACGCTGAAGGAGAACTGGTTTTTAGCAAGGTCAAAACGCAAGCCTTTTAACGAAAGTTAGAATTGAAAACTAGAGGTGACATTTTACAGAAGGTTCCAGCACACTCCAATTCCCAGTGTTGATCATTTCATTTCCAACCTAGAGCAGAAACTAATTGTGTTAGTCTATGTGTGACACAAGGTCTTGTGTGCCGTCACAAAGAAAGGCTGACCTATTCTACATTCACATGAAATATGCACATACTTCTGCGACGCACGCTTGCAAACTAATAGCATTTTTAAAGGGCATATGGTTAAATCCATCCATTTATTCTCTGTTCCAGGGTCACAGGGGGGTTGGAGCCAGTCCCAGCATGTATTGGGTGAGAGGGAGGGTTCATCAGGGGCAAGTCGCCAGTCCATCAGACTATCAAGCTTCACGACATCTTTCTAGTAAGCCATAAATCTCCCTTTTAATGTAACTATCTGGCACTGTAACACGTCAAACATATACTAACACAATATTTGCTGTTTATGCACTTAGAGTTACTTAGTAGTTCTCCTGCTCCTTCTACATAATCCACACTGCGGGAGCAGGAGCAGTGGATTTTGTATAGCTTTTCTATATAACTGTTTATAGAGCACAAAGTTCTTTACAGATCGAACCTCTAAATTGCAGCGGATTGAGGTATTTAACGTTAATATGTGCAGCATGTTCTTACTCCATGACCCTGAACCCCTCCAGAGGGCTCGTACTCCACCATAGTCTCACAAAATCCAGTGGGAATCAGTGACTATACATTTTTTTCAGCTGTTTTCAAAGCATACCATCCAAATTTAGATTTGAGTAAGAGCTGGGGCGGCTGTATAGAAGCTCAGAGTTCATTTGACGGCCAGGAGGAAGTCTTTTGGGTTGTATCCACTGGATGTCTGCATGAGTTATTGTTAGTGGGGTCAGTGCCAGGAACATTGGCAGGATGCAGAGGGTGCTAACATAATCTAAATTAAAACAAGATCATAAAGAGTAATTAAACATAGATACATTGGCACATGGTGCAGCATAGTTCCAATGATCGTGTTACTGGCACCATAGTGCAGTCATTCTGTGTCTGCAGGCAATTAAAAACAAGCTCTGACAAACCACTTGGGTTGTTTAAACCTCAATGGATTGAGCCTCTTGGGAAAGAAGGATATTTAGAATGAAAAGTAGATGCTGGGATGTGTGTGTGTGTGTGTGTGTGTGTGTGTGTACATCCGTCCAATGCTACAGAATGAATGATAATGCATAACTGAATTAATGGCAACAATGAGAAGGAATCCCACGTTATGGTCTAGCTTGCGTTTGATTAGTGTACAAGTACAAAGAGCAAGACCAGTCAATCTGGCTAAGTTGCCCTACATGGCAGTAGTATCACCTCACCTCTGGCAAAACAACCTGCTCGCAGGCAGAATCACTCTACAGGGCAGAAGTATCACCCTGCCTCTGGCAAAAAAAGAACCTGCAGGGATATTCTGCACATCTGTCAACACTAGCAACAGTATTCTGCAGCAGCTATGACATGCGCTGAAACTTCACCTTCAATTTCACCATTGCGATTTTAAACATTTTGCAGTATTGCGATTGCGATTCATTACTTTTACGACTGCAAATTACGTATTTGCAAATTATGTGATAAGATAACGTTGTTCTTCAATGTCTCAAAATTTGTTTTGACCAACTTCCTACCAACCCCGCTGACCTCATCAGAAAAACTAAATAAAATTGTTACCAGAAAGTAAAATTTGTAACATTAATAATATACATAATGAAAGATCGATACTTGCCGTTCGTGTATTGATACAATATTACCACGCAAAATATACAGCGATACTATGCTGTTTCCACTTTTGTATGATATGGTAAGATTAGTTTCATGACTGTATTTTATTCCCCAAATGAATTTAAAGCAAGCTAAACATGAAAAGGCTTTTGTTCCCACTGCACCAGCGAAATAGCAACAATCTAAAAGGCCCAGAAAATCCTAATTGCCTGCTAAAGTAGTTGTGTGTCTAGGCTGTAAAAGAATAATTTCAATCCCAAATACTGCCGACTGCATTATGTCTTAACAAGGGTAAACAAAAACAAAACAACACATGTGCTTTAACTTGGCCAGCCACTTTCCTGTTTCATTAAAGCAGCAGGCTTTCCACACTCCTTTGATCAGCCATGCCATCCCTGCAGTGGATCAGCCGGCTCTCTTTTATTAGCTCAGCCACTCGTGGATAAACATGGAGCGATATATCCAGTAGGTGGTTGTGCTCTCACAAAGACCAACCACAACAAGGTGTTGTGAGTAAATGTTGCCTTCTTAACTTTTCACTCCCTTTTTCTCTTGACAGCAGACTTTGGGCTGCAATTCTTGTATGAAAGGTGCTATACAAATAAAGTTTATTTTTATTATTATTATTATTATTATTATTATTATTATTATTAACACACACAAGTCTCATTTTACTCACTTGGCAGTTTTTAAGTAAAGGCCACATTTTTAAAATGAACTATACACACATAACTAGCATTTTCTTCTTCTAGGGTTAGCTCTTCCTGCCCTCGTTCTCTTTCACAGGGGGTCATCAGGTCATCCTGTGTCTTCAAATTGAGAAACTGAGATTCACTTTAAATGGATCACTTAAAGAATATTTTAGAATCTGGTCTCCCTTCAATGACTTTGTGGAGAATCTATCCTTTCCGGCATCTTGATTGCTAATGTCATCATAAGTAGACATGCTGACCTTTCGTTCCTGAGCGCTCGTATCCCTTTTTATTATATTGTTGTCGTTTCATTTTTATTTGATTTATTTTTTACCTGTTTTTGATTTCTGCCTTGATCCCTGTATATTCAGCTTCATGTTACTTTCACCACTTGAATAAATATGAGTAAATAAATGTGCGTTATATATATTTTTCTGACATTGTTGTTCTGTATAGTGTTCTATGTTTGCTTTTCAACCATCTTATTATCTGGTGCTTTTCATTACATTTTAGTTTCCACAAGATACCTAAAGTATGCGCAACACTTCTGACAACAGGGTTGTTGGTGAATGTGTTGCTTTAATTAAAGCCTGTTGTTTGCCGTAAGCTCTTAGTAATGTTACAGAAATCCAACATGATCGCATTGACATCACATTATGTAAAGTTAAACCTCGCAGCAGGATCACTGTAATTATGTATTATTGTAAAATGGAGGGTTCGCTCACCTCCTCACTGGCGAGGGCTCTAATAAAAACTAAGTAGTAATGGAATAAGTCTGGAAAGCAAAGGTTGAAACGCCTTTGATACGGCTGCCAGCTGAACAGCGTACATGTATGCAGGTCGGCAGCAAACCTTCACCACTGAGAAGCTAGAAGCAGCAGGTTTTGGGTGTTTCTCCTTAAAAATATGTTAATTATTTTGTAACTATTTAATTGCGATCAACTTACTGATGTGTTATTGAACTAGTTGTTTTGGTTAAAGTCAACAGGTTTGATTTTTAGATGAACTAGGTGAACAAACTGTACTCTTCAGTTTGGGTGGATTTCTGTGATCTACTGTAGGTGTTTAATGTTCATCAAGTGCAATACTATATATATTGTATCCTGACACTGCGAACCTCCCAATGCAGCACAAATGACACGTATTCAGTGCATCACACTGTATTTATAACGTGTCTGAATTTAAATGGGATTATTTCTAAACTACTCGGTGAAAGCAGAAAGCTCTGGACTCCTCTTGCATTGGAAACGTGTTGTCTTAGATACTTTAGTTTATCATCATAAGTAGTAATTGTTGGAATATTGCTTTCTCTGTAAAGTAATGACTTTAATCATCACATCATAATTAGAAACATTTACTCGCAACCTGTGAGCATTAGTCTAACTTCAAGCTGACTGTCAAGGGCAGACAGGATGAAACATATGGGAGGTTTTTTTATTATTTTCATGTTGTTACTTCCACCACTTATTTGAAAAGAAAAACTATTAAATATTAAAAATTATACAACACAAAAAATATTTAAACTTTTTTTGTTTTTTTTTCATAGGATGGCTTTTGAAAAAACATTTAATAATTTTCTTATTATTTTGACTGAAGTAAATCTCATCCAGGTTGTGAGAATGCCATATTATGTTCATATATATATATATATATATATATATATATATATATATATATATATATATATATATATATATCACGGTGATAGCACATCTGTGGCCTAAAGATTTGGCAATTTTTACCTTCATTTCCCAGAAAAAAACAGTCAGTATTTCCTGCTTTACAAAAATAATTGGTTATTCCCCAAATGTTACTCTGAGAAACAAATCTGAAACCACATTTCTAAACACGGGCACTGATCCTGGCAGCAGGGCTCATCACGATCTGGCCCACTGAACAGATTTCAAGGTGATACCGAGTGCTGGCAGGAGTCAAGTAAAGGCTTTTTATCTGTAATTAAAGGTGAGTTGATGAAAAAGTCGTAACGTGGGAGTTGGGGGGGGGGGGGGGGGGGGGGGTATCTGTGTCGTGTCTTTTCTCTGCCTGTTTGAACTTGACATCAACGGGCAAGGTTTCTTTCTGTCTTCCCACGGCACCACATTACTCAAAAGTCAATCAGACCAAGACAGCAAGGGAGCTTGTGGAGGTTGCTTATTTAAACACTGCCCTCCCCCCTGAGTGAAGGTGTCAATTCCCCAGAGAACACCATGTGGTTTGTCAACAAGAGCAACAGGCAGATAGGGAAAATATGTTTAGAAATGTTTGTATTCGCTGCTTCCACTGATTGTATTTCTATTCCAGTCATTGCCTTTATAAATAGAGTCGGGATGAACACACTGATCTACGCAGGAATGTGTTTCCTCCGTGTGATTGACAGCCTCTAAACCCTTTACCGCCTATGGTTACCGTGATAAGTCACTATGTACGCAAGCAGCTCATAGTGGGGGGAGGGGGGAGGAACGTGTGCCGTTAGAGCCTCCGTCCAACACAGAGCTTTACTCACTCGGGAACAATAGAGGATTGTGGCGCTGGTGGTAGTCAACGCAAACGATGAGATGAAAAACACACAGGTGTAGTGATGGAAAGGTTGACGGGCGGGGGGGAAATCTATGCACCGCATCATGTCCCTGTGTTTTGTAAGTGCGGTGGGATTCATTAACCCGGTCTGATAGGAACCAATAAAGTTGCTTTGCCTTTGTTTGGTATTGATTTCTTTCTTTTCTGTTTTGCTCCTCGAGGTGACTGTAACGCCAGCCTTGAGAGAGGTGGGTGGATCCATATGTTTGTTCATATGTCTGTCACCTCCGTCGTGGCTTTCATTGGTTTTTCATGGTGAGTTATTGAATGTGATGTGCAGGGCTTTTATTAAAGCACCTGTGTGTTTGGGGAGATCTCGTCTCAATTGACCTGTGGTAAGTTGAAGTTATTAAAACAGTTGCTCCTCGCCTTTTTCTCACCAACCCAGTCCCTTCATTCCCATACCTCCCAGGGAGCCGCACACCTACTTGATCACTTTCTTTCTGGTTTGACAGCTCCCTCCTACTACTTTCATTCTTCATTATTACTCTTCTCTAAGTCTATCTCTCAGCCTCGTACTCTCCTGCTACCCACACTCTCCCCTGGGGTTCTCTCCTCCAACTCTCTCTAAACTGCTTTCAACTCATTCTCTATCCACTGTCCTGTCAATTTACCTGTCCTCTGTTGCCTGAACTTGCCACCGCCGTGAAACAAGGGATCGTTTCCTAGGGTCTTGTGACAGCAAAAGTGAACACTTGTCATATTACTTCTGTGACAGAGGGGATCTTTCTGGCTCAGAAGTGTCTGGGCTTGCTTGTCTTTGTTCTGTTTCCCCATGGCGTCCCCGTCCAATTCCAAAGACTGCACCTGAATTCACAAACACGCAGCTGTATACACAAAGAGCAACAGTGTGTCCTGCAGAGCGACGCATAGCGTTATAATATATTCATTGTTTCGGAGCAGCGTTATCAAGATGACTGGAAAGATTTGCTATGCTTCAAGTGCAACGCAAAGAACTAAATTGAAGAGGCTTAGCAAGTCATGTGCAGAGACGTGACTCAGGCATATTGGACGAGCTTTGAAAAGATGACAGAGAAAACAAAAACTCATTTTGGGGGTTTCAACTTTTCATGAAAGGTTACGGAAATAACCATGAAGGTTTCTGCTTGGGGAGGAAAACACTGCAGTGAAATATGGGCAGTAAAGGGTTACAAAGCACTAAACCTAATAAGTACATTCAGTAGCAGGAATGCTATTAAATGGATCCAAATTTAGTCGGGAAGCATCATGTTCCCAAAATTATAAATGCTTCTCCATGTGTAAGCAGATATGTAAAGGAAACAGGGTGTAGTACTAATTCAGAGGCAGGAAATAATAATATTACACTCGCCAAGTAGTGGATTGTTCTGCTTAAGAGTGAGCTCTAGTGGCAACACGCTGAACCACAAGTGCCATGCTGAATATTTTATGTAGATGCATCATGCAAACATGGCAAAAATGCCTTTCTTTGTCTCCACATTGTGATAAATCCACTTGTAATAGCACTGATGTCTTTGTAATGATGTAAAGATGTTAAAGAAAACACGTCTAGCAGATATTGGCACATTGGTCAATTTGAGTGTTAAGTAATAAGAGCACAGACACTACAATAATCATTATGTTCCCCCCCAGTAGACTGTTGGATCCACTTTTCTGAAACTAGATGTATGCCTTTAATCATTGCTTAAAGTTTTAAGGGTTGCTTTTATTGAGATTCCACACATAAAGGAACATTTGCAAGCGTACTTATCACCAAAACAAACACTTCATTCTCTGACAACAAGCATAAAATACCTCCGACAACCAGAAAACCCTCATTCAAAATGACTCGAGGAGGGATCGTGGTAAAGGAAATGGTACTTTAATAGCTCTCGCAAAGTGCTTAGGAAATCACAAACTTCCAAAACAAAACAATAATCAGCAGTGCGCAGCCTGGAGAGTTAGCTAACGAGGCGAGAGAGTGAGATGAACTACTGCCTGATATTACAGTCGCAGCTGAAAGCCCTTTAACTGCTTTCACTTGGCAAAGATTGTTGATTTAATAACTAAGTGTGTGACATATTAAGTTGTTATGTGAACTGTTGCCTGTTTGTTCAAAGACAGACTCAGGAACAATACTTGATGGTGAAACAAATGTTATTAGAACTGCAGTATTATTGTATTACGTGTTACATTTAGGTGCTTTAGACGTCTTACTAATAGCAATTATTGATTAGTAATAAAAACAAAAGTAACGTTGGCTCTCTTTTGCCCCATGGCTAGGAGAATACGGAGCGTTCCTTCATGTAACTCTTATTAAAAGACATTCAGCAGTAAATCTCCCGCCGATACGATGCTCGACACTTCCTAATTAAAAAGCGAAGCTTTCGCATCGCCAGTTCACCTTCAGAGAACGGTCCTCCCCGACACACAAATGGCTGTAGATGCTCGGCTCTCTCGCTCCCTGTGTGTCTCTCTCAACTCTGCCTCTGCAAACACCCTGTTTATTATTCATGTTTATCATCACACCATGTCTACTGTTTGCTACCAGTTTCATGGATGGACTGGCAGCAATTTAGAGTTGTTACATGAAACCCAGTTTTACCGTCAACACTGAAACGGATCCCACTTAGTTTAACACAGCCAACCACATTGATGCGTGCTCGCGGAAAGGCGTGCGCACACACACACACTTATTCCAAATGCCACTGCAACCGCCCACACACAAAACAACACACACATCAGTTCTGGGAAATGCCTGTCAGATCACTATTTGAGTTCATGTGTTTTCTCAACACCATGGGCTCCGGCTTCTCAGACGCAGCCATCATTCTGCACAGCAGAGGGAAGAGAAATGAGAGCAACACTGCAGCAATCACAAATCTACCGGATAATTACCTCACAATGAATTCCTTGCTTATTAAAAACCTATTGCGGGTCTAATATCCCTCTTAGGGTGCTGACATTACACAAAGAACACACAGGCAGGTGTTTGCCATTATCATGTAGATCTTAACTCAATGTTTCTGAACATCCTGTGAGCATCTGTTTCATGGTTTTATAGCCAGCCAGCTCTGCAAACTTTTATATTGTCTTGATTTTCAACAGACTTCAGTGATCAGAAACATCCCATGTCTAACACAAGGCTCTAACTTTTCAATGAGATGCATCAGCATGAGAAAGTGAAGGTCCAGTTCAAAATCCAGACATACTCAAAAGTAGCCTCGATAACAAAAAGCCAAATGCAGAACAGGAGACATATTTCATTCTGACACAGATTAGCAGAAAGCTGTACACAATGACTAACCTAACATATGACAAGTGCATGAGATCATTAGATCTGATATTTCCAAATATGGGCAAAGAAACAGCGTTGACTTTGATTAATGAAGGTTTGATAAATGTTCTTATCATCCGTCTAAAGTCAAACCAGACACAAAAACCCTCTCTTATCCATGTTCCAAATAAATAGTAGCTATTAAGTTTATTTAAATTGAATTTCTTATTTAGAAAAACGTAAAAAATAAACATTTTTGAAAATAAAAAGCTTGATTTTTGTTGCATGACCCTTGAGCATTATGAACTCTGACCTTCTCTGTGACCTGACGTTCAGAACAGTTGTGTACGCAGTGAAGGAAGAGGACCATGGGTTGGTGGTGATGGTTGGGGGCTTACGTGGTGAAAATGGTGTCAGAATGAAAAAAAGATGCTGCTTTCACAGCTTGAAATTGTGACACTTTGGTAGAGAGCAATGTTACTATATTTAGTGGCGTTAACAGAGATAGCATTACGATTTTAAACGATCAAATCACACAAATGTGTTCTAGCTCGTCTGTCGCCACCGCTGTCATCCACGTCGACGTCATCATCATCATCAGAGAAGATATGGCAGCATTACGCCTTTAAACAAAGTAGAGCTGTCAAAGATATGGCTACAGCTATAACTGTAACCCACACTTGACCAATCGTGCCGCAGCCTGGGAGCTCAAAATAGCCCGACTAAATGAGTTGACCCTGTACGCACTATGGTTTAATAACAACGCCACCTCTCACTATTCCTACACAACAATAGGAAGCAACATCTGCCTGCATTCATTTCCCATTGGACGGAATCGGGCAAGTAAAACATCATTAAAAATGTTAACACACATGGTCATTGTGTGTGTGTATCCATCCTGTCGTTGGATGCCTGCAAATGCTTAGAGCACATCCATACTCTGAGCAACACATTTGGCACATATTTATTCCACGATGCCCTAAGAGTTCATGTTTTAACCAGCTGATGCTGACATCTCCAGACCCACAGCTCACATTTCTACCTGCGATTACTGTTCACGGCACACCAGACCACCCGGATTAGAACGAGAGCCTGTAATTACTGACAAGCACCGTGTCCTACTAGCCATCCTCTGAATGTGAGGATTTACCCAGCCATCATATACCTTCATCCGCCCGTTTCTTTTCTTCTCTGTCTGGTTATCAAACAGCATTATGTCTGCATCTGTGAGGCCTGCCACCGAATGTTTGATCCGACCACTTTCCACCACTCCACTGGCAGGAAATGAGATGGTGTCATGATGAATGTGGTCAATGTCTATTTTACACTGATGATCTCAAGGGTGACTGTGGCTTTATCACTTCCCAGATGTTGAGTGTGATGATGTCTACAAATTGAGCTTGTAGCAAATAAAGTGGCAATGAAGGAGCGAGAAAGGGTTATTTAAGAGCACTCCACTACAGACAATAAGCATCACCATGAAGATTCTGCTTTTTTATCTTTTCACAATCTGGAACTTGTTCATGCTGAGAGTAATGTGTGAACTCAAAATGTGTCTTTGTATTGTTGCAGAGTAACACCTAAATACACAACCACACTCATACATTCATGGAGTACAAAAGCTTCCCCAAAAGTTCCCATTCAAATCATAATCACAAAAGTATAATTCGGTATGAATTGAACCCCGCAGGTGGACTTTGAGAGGGTCTAAATCTGTTGATTAGTGTCTTGATCACTTAATTGTTTAGGCCACAAAAGGTCAGAAAATGAGTTAAGATTTCTTTGTTTGTTCTTTCTGACCAACTCCATGTCTAAACAGCCCGTTTGGTGAAACAAGGAAGCGTTCAGGGCAAGGCCAAGTGAGTGTGGGGCACCCACATTATAGCGGCCCGAGATACACTTTATCAAAGCAGTTGCTGGTTAATTTTGTGTTGATCAACTAATCAACTAACTGCTTTATCTCTAACAAGTTGTCGCCTTAACTTGACCTGACCACCCCAATGAACGAAAGATAGCCAATAATGTTTTGGAAAGAAATAATGCAGACGAGTCAGACGTGTACAGTTTTGATGGATTTGTACTGAAATAGGTTGGTGACAGACCACCAGAAGGTTGTGAGTTCAACACCAGGGCTGCCACCATTGTGCCCCTGAGCAAGGTGCTTAACTCCGAGCTGCTCCAGGGAGACTGTCCCTGTACTTAGTTACTGTAAGTCGCTCTGGATAAGAGCGTCTGCTAAATGACATGTAGTGTAATAAAAATGTGCACTTGTCTGAACATCCCTGTGTGTTTATTCTCAAGTTAGAAAATGTTTCCTAAACCTCAGGGCTTTATAAATCATTTTGAAAGTCTTTGGGTGAATGGATCCCACCTGTAGTTGCACTAATCAGTGTATAATGGTACAACTGTGCATTATGGTCTGCATCCCCCTATTCATTGTAAGAGAGAGTAAGATTAGTTTCACAACACCATGTTTATGAGAAGATTTCCTCTGCAGAGTCCTGGGTGCATAGCTTATAATATAAAACACACACACACACACACACACCAGCACAGTGTGGTTCTAGATTAGACAGTCACACATTGCATTGATGTGCTAAAGCACACACACATCTACACATTTACAGCACAAAGAGAGACGCTCACAGAAGCCATTTGAGACCTGCCTTCAGTAAATTCATTTTATGATTAGAATTTTATTTAGTGAGTCAATATCTGTGAACTTGCTCGCCATAATGAATTCATAATGGACAAACACATTAGTATGAGCATTCTTATTTCTTTCCCTTGCCAATGACTAAGCTCTCCATTGGACGATCATGGCATCAGAAAAGCATTGAGCATACCCTGCAGACCCCTCCACCGTGACACTACTGTTTGACATCATTCTGAGCAAATTGGCTACAATCACATC
Organism: Cottoperca gobio; assembly: GCF_900634415.1. Lineage (NCBI taxonomy): Eukaryota > Metazoa > Chordata > Actinopteri > Perciformes > Bovichtidae > Cottoperca > Cottoperca gobio. The sequence continues at coordinate 7,435,882 of NC_041371.1, forward strand.
AGGAAGTAGAGAAGCTTTCACGCTACCCATTATCCCTTTATCTCCTTCATAATCATATATACTAATCCTCACTGAACAAGGTGGCAGGCTGGACAGGTTTCCAATGACCTGACAAAGTGAAGCAGTAAGTTTTTAAGAGCTGATCACCTTCACTTGTGGAAGAACATGTCTGCCAAGTTCTTTGACTTTAACTACTGACTCAATTAACAAGAGAAGGAAGCCACCCTTTTCCTAATGTCAGCCTAAAAACCTTTCCCCAGAAACTAATTACTGGCGAGTGAGTTCGCCTAATTCGTCATGACATGTCTGGCCGCACAAAAACACGAGAAGACCGAGACAGAGTTGTGATGAGGGATCAGAGGTTTGGGCCACAGTGAAATTAATTGTCCTTTTTTTGCTCCCCATTCCTGTCACTGCGCGGTGACCTTAAGCTATAAGCCACTGGTGCCCGGTGCCTGACACTGGCAGCTTTAGTATTCTGCATTCAACCCACTCATCCATCACATTTTTAAGGTCAGCTTCTATTTCCAGTAGCGCTGTCAAATGATGCCCAGGCACATTTATACACGCACATGACCAGAACATGATAGCAGTCAAACATCCACAGGCTCACAAATGGTGGAAAGAAATCAAAATAAAAGAATAAAGCTCACACACTCGACCATACGACACTTAAAGTATAAAAGGGTGCACATTCACAATGGGCTCTGGTTTAAATTGCTTTCAAAAGATGCGAAGTGAATGAGGAAATATTGCCATCACATCTCCTCCTTGTACCTTTTTATGGGTTACTGAAAGCATCATCTCTGTACCAGAAGAGAATAATAAAATGTTTAATCAAAAATGTTGATAAAGAAAATGCATTATTCCGTTCTATCAAGACAAAATTAAACTATCCACTGGAGTACTGTTGTATGTAGAATTAAAAACATTACACGATGCTTATGAAGCCATCCTGATGCTCCTTCTCAGGGGGTTCCACGCCCATTCAAACCTTGAAGACTCTCAGGGCTTCAGTGAGATCTTTACGCTTCACGTGTAACCTCATGTGGCATCATGGTCTTCAAATGGCTTTGGACTCTCCACAGGAGAACTGATCAGTTGTCTGGGGAGAGAAATTAAATGTCTTCAATTCTACAACAACAGTCCAGTGAATAAATTGATTTTAATGTCACATCACATTTTGCATGAATCAATGATTTAATAAATAAAGGAGCACATGTTTCAGGCTCTTACTGCAGTTCACTGTGCATCGCTCAACAATAAGGATTGTCCGGTTACCTGAAGCAAATAAAATGTCACGTTGTGCTTGTAAATCTAGCAACTCACTCAAGGGATAAAATACGAATTAAATGTTTTTTCTGGATCTTATGATGGATTCAAGGAGTGAGCCATCTCGCTTCCTTCTCATCTCTGTTGAGAGTTGCGCATGTGAAGCACCAATCGGGTAAAGACAAAGACAAGTGAGATTAGTTGCGTGGCGTTAGAGAATGACTATGTCTTGCGCAATTTAACGCAAGCTTTGAATCTATGACACATTGTGTCCTTGTTCCGATTCATTTACCTAAATAAAGATTAAACATGGCGATTAACGTTTGTCTTTGTTGATATTTGATAACCGGCAGATGTCTTTTGAAGAGCAGAAGTTGATCTATATGTTGGTGCAGAAGGTGGAGAAACAATGTTCCGTCGACATTATTAATGAGATTGTTGTATGTCAAATTGATTCAGAATTGTGGAAGATAATAATAATAAGGATTCTTATGTGAGTACCTTTTTCTTCTACCCCTAAGTGCAGTCAAATAACAGGTTAGTAAAAAACTAATAGATTTAAATGCAGACATGAAAACTGCTGAAACGAAAATCTTGTAAACACTAATTGGTGTGCACTACCATATATATATATATATACACACACACACACACACACACACACACACACACACACACACACACACACACACACACACACACACACACACACACACACACACAGCACACACACACACACACACACAGCACACACTGCACACCAGTTCCAAGCTTCTCCTTGATATTTACTTGGAGGTTGTAGAGAAATCTACATCCTGTCATGCTCTACCCCAGAGTCGACCACGATGATATGCAAACAAAATAAGAGTCCTGCATTCATATGTTTCAAGGTCTTTACACAATGGGGGGGCATTTTGTTTGTGCACACGTCAATATATTCAATGTTCAATGTTTTCTAAGCTTTCGCACTGCGAATAAAGGCATCAACCAATCACACTGTGCCAAACGGACATATTGAAAACATGCACTGTTGTCTAGCTGAGGGTTATGAGTTGCTTATGACGATTATAAAACAACAACACGGAGGCTCCCTAGTCTGAACCAAGATAGCAAACTTTATTATTCCTATCAATCTTGACAAAGGAAGCGCATATCAGTTACACCTTCCGTTCTTACCTTTCACAATAAAAGCCCTAGACACTGCTTAAGTATTAACCACAGGGGATTCAAATTCCCTCAGAGCATTTTGCTAAAAGGAAACTCAATAATAGCTTACAGTAGCTTAGGCTATACAACTATTTACTTCAGACAGACAGCTCTGGGTCAATAGGATCCCATACTGCAAGACTTGAATAGTTTGGATGTGAAATATTTGCAGGCTTCCATTCGTCACGACCCCGAGGCCTTCAGTCTGCGTGTCCCTGCTGCTCGGGCTCCATCAGTCAAAGCGGACATGTGTAGATGCATCAGGGTGAAGTAGCTGTTTACAACATCTCGAAGGTAGTGAAGGAGACATTAAATAAATGGCTGCATGTCTGCAGAAGACGCGCAGCCATTTGTACGTAAATGATGAAGATTTGTTGCTCGCTTCTCATCATTTGATAAATGTCGTTTTAGAAATATTATATTACAATCTTGGTTCTGCAACAGAGAGGATAAAGTGTTTTAATGTGCCCGACTGAGATGTTTCTTTGTTTTGTCAAAGCAGGATAAGCTTGTCTCATTAGCAACAAATCAACATGATTGTAGGCGGATATGTCCAGATTAGTGGGAATATGCAGAAAGAGAGAGTGTGACACAGCGTTAGCATGCTCCATTAGAGAGCCTTGTCATCCTGGTTCTGTCCGTGTAATAAAGATATTCAAACTGCTAGCCAAGTGTGTGTGTGTGTGTGTGTGTGTGTGTGTGTGTGTGTGTGCGCGTGTGTGTGTGTGACATAACAGGCGGTACACACAATTGCCATCGATCACCCACACACTGTCAGCAGGGGAGCAAAAGAGTACACACATATGCACACACATACACACACACAAACACACAGCCTGAATGTGTGTTCCAGTTTGGCATGCATTGGAGACAAACACACAAACACACATGGTTAGGAGGAAAAAGTTCTCATCATTTCTCAAGAAATGTTCCTCCTCACAGTCTCCTGATATGTATGTGATATATTTATACCAGCATCTGACGTCCAGCTCTCAAGCCCTGAAGTTTTAATAATCAATTGCAAAATGAATAAAACAATTGGGGGTATTGAATTAGAAATAAAGTGACATTGTCGCACTGAGCTGGCATCCCAAAGACGAGGTCTGTATTTATTATGAGCAGTGGAGAGTGTTAACTTTCCATTCAGCTATACCATCATGATCAAGTCTCTACTTTTAATTGGATACACTTTGTAACCTTCTGCTCGCACCGACTGGGGATAGCAAGGGATATCTCTTTATTTTTATTTCCTGCATTAAAACTTTGCAATGGTGTACTCAGAAGGATAAAAAAGATAAATAATAAAAAATAATAGGTGAATAAATTAATATAAATATTATGCCATGGTTGCCAAAATGTCTCTTGGTATCTCACTGAGCAGCCATTGTTAGCACTCTGGGCTCTAATTAGACTCATGAGTGGGTTCTTTGTGGTTGTTATTGTTTTCTAGGGTGCAGACAGGCATGAACACATTTGGAAGGTAAAAGGTTCCCTTCACACTCTAACTCAGTGACAAGACACGCTATGTTTGTATCTAGTGGCTCGTTGGCCAATGTAAAGCAAAGAGATGAAATAACACTGCCTGGTGATATGGAGGATGCACGTCAGGAAGGGGTAATGTGCAAGTGAAACATGCTAAACTAGAAAATGTGTGCATGTGCATGTGACATGTAAAAAATGATTTGAAAAGGATTGTTGGAAATGCAGAAATGTGAAACAATCTGGAAGCTCAGATAAATGATGCAACAATAGAGTAAGCATGGAAGAAGTTCAAATGTGGATTTTGGAGCAAAGACTTAAATGAGATTACTGAGAAGGAGTTGAAGCATCTTCTCATTGTTTTAAGGACAACATATCAGCGGCGGTTTAAGCTCAGACAAGAGTTCAACTATGTGTACTTGTCTTTTCAGTGGCTGTTGGAGGCTTTTATTTTCATCCTGAGCTTCCTGTTAGGATAAAGGTACTATACGCTGCCGCTCAGAAAAAGACAGTATGTGGACATACACGGTTTTTCTATAGCAAGTCTTCAAGCAAGAGGAACGTTATGCAAGAAACTGAGGAAGCAGAACAACATCGAAAAGACAGAACAGCAGTCACATTGCCATTTTACGATCTCGCACATGCAATGATGGGATTAACACTGCCCTTTCCTTCGTCAACAGGTCGGGCGAGTCTTATTGCTCAATGTTAAATAGAGTTTAGTTCCTTGTTTCCAGTTAATTATGAGCCAAGTACAAACAAACACACTGTGGGATAATGGTTTCCAAATCACTCAGCCTGAAATCATTTACAATGCAATGTAGGCCATTGAATATTGTTGTTTTGGGAATAGCTCTACATTAATCTCCTTTTGGTACGGCATGCTGGAGAGTCACAAAGTGTTATTGTACCCATTAAAATATTAATATAGAGAGAGCCATCTGTTACAACAACAAATTCTCTTTTCAATTGTGAAAAAGTATTTCTCATTACGACTCAATTATATAGTTCCCACTGCATTACAAGAGTAATGTCGATATTTCACTCGTAAATCTTCATTTTCCTACAATAAAAAACACCACTTTGTGAAAATGTACCTTATTGCGCTAAGAGAGGAAAGGAGTGCAGTACAGTGGCCTCGTGGCCGTCTGACACCTGTCAGAATGTCTGACTGCTGGCCTTGCAGAAGCTACAGTCTCTTCTTTTTAAATGAGCTCATTTGAGGCGACCGATCTACATGTGGGTGGACTGTCGAGAAGAGGCCATGGCAGGCCGTGGGAACGCGGTTGTTTTTTCTTTAGCCGACCTCATCGAGACACAGAACCACAACTGCACTCTTATTTGTCCTGTTCTCAGGTCCACTTTAAATGTTTTAAATCCTCGAGGCTGTTGTTTAAATGAAGTCCATGTTAGTGCAGAATACATTTACATTCTTGTCAGAAAACAAAGTTACGTTTAATTTTTTTTAGAATGACTTTTCATCACCTGACCACATCATACAATATGATCAATCTTCATAAAAAATTAGCTCTGGGTCCCTGGATTCCAGCAGTGCATTGGGGTGGAGTTATGATTGATGACAGGCTCTCGTGCTTCTCTCTCCATTCGTGTTTCTTAGGTGTTTGATGTGTCAGCGCAGCCCCAGGCCCTTCCCCGAGCTCTCGCCTCAAGAAAATCATCTCAGGCCAAGAGGAGCCTGAAATAAGAACCACCAGATACAATACAAGACACTGGCTGTAGAGATTATCTTCTGCTGTTTCATCAGAAATGTCTAGAATATGTGATTAAAACAGCTGTAGTCTGAGGCGAGGGATCAGAGCATAGAGATCTGCTGAGTGTTTGAGTGATAATAATTATTTCACAGTTAAAGAGAGTGCGCTCAGGCTCCCTGGTAGCTCAGCGGGGACAGCGTGCACCATTAAGGTTAAGTTCTTACCGCAGGGGCCGGGGTTCGAACTCGACCCAGGTCCCTTTGCTGCACGTCGTCCCCTGTCTCTCCCCGTCTACCTCTCTCTCATCAAATAAAGCGTATATTTATACGAAAAAGAAAAGGGGCGTGCTCTTTAATTTGTCTTGCCTGAAGTATGCAGTGAGTGCTCATCTACTGCCCACAAAGTATACAGTACAAATCTATGCATGAGCAATACTAGCTAATATAAAGAGCATATTTATAAAATGCATGCAGAAGTGTTGTGAGGCTGTAACACGTGTGCATCAGGTGGCTGTCGAAACGTCTGACTGAAAGGTGTTTCACCAGAAAAATGCAAGACCTTGGTTTTATATATAAAATACAGTTTCCTGTGCTTTCAAGCAGGCAGACAGACACAGCTCGCTGAAAAGAGTTGTGATTTGTTGAAGGTCAATCATTTTTGCCTTACAAGGAAGTCTTTGTCTGCGATTTCAATAGTGAAGTATTGACTTGACAACATGTGGTCCGCTATTCAGATACAGACATGGATCATTTCTTCGCCTGGACAAATGACAAGCAACAGCTTGGCCTATGAATAAACCCCAGTATGGTGCATGAGAGGATCTTTGATCACGCACATACCAACTCTTCTTGTATTTTATTTGTCAGAATCAATATTTCCGGCGCATACATTTATCTGCAGGCGAGTTGTCATCATAGGTGGAAATGTTCTTGTATGGCGATTGATCCGATTACTGTGATTTGTCATGATGCCAGGACTGACATTTCATCATCCATTAGAGGCCATAAAATTGTAGGGAAGCAGCATTGTGGAATTTAATTAGAAAACAACAAATACCGCAGTCTTTTATGTGGTGAAGCTCAGAGTATTTGCAGGAGACACAGAGTCCACACAAAGGGATTTGTTTTGTTGTTGAGAAACCATATGAAAGCAGAAAAAGAAAACTTTACTGGTCATATTGCAAAAATTATTTTGTGTGGGTCTATGGAAGATGCATTAGCTATATATAATATATACAGTATATGTTTTTATATCGTGGATTAATGGGGGAAATTAACTACTTATACACCAGACATTAGTTTGTTAATAAATCAATGGGCAGGAAAAAGTATCCAAGTTATAGTATTGTTATTTATCAAGCAAAAATACCAAATATTTACTGGTTTCTAGTTTCTTATACTGTGAGGATGTTTTGCATTTCACTGATTTATATTATTATTGATCTCTGGGAGCTCGAAATGGGCAATTTTACACTATTATTTCAGGAAAGTGATCAGAAGTTGGAGTTTTATATAACGTGTGATCGCATTCTAATATTAAACATGCCAAAAATAATCCCAATATTATTTAGTTGGTTGGCTCTACATTTTTGTTATTGATGAGTCAGACGGTGGCTAACAACATCCACGTTAGACGAGAGAAACTGCGCTGTGTTGCACAACTTTGTCAATTTAAACAAAAATATATACATTTATTGGAAATACGCATCAGGGGACGTTACTGGCGTGACAGTCTCACAGCGACATGCCACTAAAGGAATCGGCATATGCCGCTGAACAATAGCGGAGTACCATGTGATCTCGAGATCGCCCTCAGTCAGTTTCTAATCCGTCAAAATGACAGACAGTTTTAAGATTTATCCGTCATTCTTTAAATAAATTATACAAATCCCTCAATGACTATGTATAATATTTGGTTAACGCGAACCTCTGCTTGTACAATGTTTAGGCCATCAGTATGCAGTGTGAAACTCTTCAAGTTGTCAATATGTCTGTACACAAACGTCACCAACACAGATCTGTCACTTATTTCCTCTCGGTGATTAAAGCGCATCAATAAAGGCGAAGAAATGAGTCGACCCTGTACACTCTTGTCTGTTCGTACATCATGTGTGCGTTTGACACCTCCACAGCACACTTCTCCTTTAGATGAGCACCCACAACTTTGTTTTATCACTCTGTGTTTGGTGAGGGAACTTTACTCTTCACATTGACAGCGTAGGCACGATCCGTTTGTAATTTTCCCATTTGACACCTCTGACACATTCACAGCAAAGAACAATGATCATTGTTCTGATTTGAAGCGAGCGCAGATTACACTCCAGTCAACCTTTATGCTTGCCAGGTTACACCTCAGCACTACCGATATGATTGTTGACCTTTGGCTCTCTTAACCCCGCCAACACAAGCACTTAAATCGGCGAGTAGAAGAAAGTTTCACAGGAAAATAAATAAAACTGAAAGATAAAAATCCCTTTTTTTCTTCCATCTTGCTTTTTGTTTGGCTCCAGTCGAGAGAGTGGACTCACCTCTGTGTGCGTGCGTTATTAAACTAGCAGAGATATTGGCTTTTTGAGCCTGGCCATTCAATGAATCTCAGCATCAACCGATGAATGTTAAAAAAACAAACAAGACCAAGCTGCAGCCTTCAGGCCCCTCTTGTCCCTTTGACTAACACCGACCACTTCCCAGACCACAGTGCTGAGAGGCAGCCTGCTAATCAAGCTGACCATAATGCTTTCAATCAACCTTTCTACTCCTTTTCCTCCCTTCCCCTCCCCCTTGTGGCTCCCACCTCTCCTCCTCTCGGTTTCTTTACTTGGCTCATTCTCTCCTGCCATCACTCCCACTTAAACCCAGTACGCGGGAGGCCTGACTGAGCGGATTGATTTCCAGTAAGGCGGTGTCTGGAGCGCATTCTGGAGCTTTCCGGATGCGTTCATCCTCCTTTATTGCACTCTAATCTCAAGGGACGACTGTGTCTGCTCCTTCGGCTTTACTGTAGACGCGCACACACAAAATACATAAAAGCTTACACACGGAAACACACTCACACATCCACGTGGAGCCCACAATATAGTAATGTCAGGCTCCTGTCTAATAGCAAAGCATTGTTATTGCCTTCTTTGTCTTAATTACTTTTATTGGCCTTTCATATTCAGTGTTATTGAAGAATAAATTGGCTTTTCATTTGTAGCAATAAATTATTATTCCTACATCGGTATTAATGTTTCAACACAGACGGGTCATACTCAGATGGTGTAACCTAAGAGATGTTTTCACCTTTGAAGTGAAAATCCCTCGCCCTCTCCCAGTGCAAGCACCCACCAAGTCATGTCCAGTTAATGCCAGGGTCAAAGCTTTAATACATTAGCCAAGCATAGTTGCTATTCAGTCCGTTACCCCCAAAATCAGGACCCAGGATAATGAGATTTCTTTGCACCTGGTGATTACACCGAGCAGCCGACCAGAAACAAAACAGACCTGCCGGCAGGATATGCCCACTGATGGTTGTATTGCTTAAATCGACCCTCACAGCATCGTTCTATTCTTAGCCACGTTCTGCCTGCTACTTCCTCCAGGGTCAGGGTTTTGGGTGAATATCACAGAAGTCCTGTTTTGCTGAACAGTTAACAAGGAGGCTAATAAAAGGTGCGCTTCGACTAACACTCATTGTCATTATAGAATAAACTGTTGATTGCTTTTCAGAATTATATATCACGCGTTTAGTCAATCCAAAGTCAGTTCCCAATGTCTTTAGATTGCTCTTTGTGGCCGACCAAGAGTCTAAAACAAAAGTTCAAATGGGAACGTTTAACTGACAGCTCAAACTAACAAGTTATTTTCATTGTTGAATATTCTTGCCAATATTTTTTCATCATGGATGAACATGAATAATTTTCTTAATGGATTTAGTCTATTTAAAGAAATGCCCGGAGCCCAGGTCAACATATTCATATTGCTTGTTTTGTCCGACCAACCATCCAAAAGATATCCAGCTGGAAGCAGTGCATGATCTTTTGCACTTAAGTACTTATATTGTATCTGATAAGTTGCATTAGCGGCAAAAATGGTGACATTTCCTTTAAAATGTCCTTCAATAATGAAACAAAGGCTCTTCTCATCTCCCCAAGGGCGATCGATTTTTACTAACAAAACCTACACGTGTAAAAACTTTTAAATGCTGCTGACTAAAGTCTAAACCTGGGAGACAAACCTCTTGTTGGGATTCAGATCACATAGTGAAGCGGCTCTATTCTATTGTCGTTGTCTGATCCTGCGCACCACAGTTGAATGGAAAAGCCGGCAGTATGACACAGGCTGATGGGGTGCCGGTCCCCAGCAGCTCAATAATGATGAGATAGATGTATGACAGCCCCTCACAGGAGAGTGTCAGCCTATTTGTCTTTCTGTCTTCGCAGAAAGATGGATGACCCTTCAACCCCGCATCAGGTGGAAATATTCAGCGCTGCCATGACACGAGAAGCCAATCATCATCCCTCACTCTCGTGCCGCTCACCCTTCACAACAGGCTTAGACTGAATTAGTGAGCTGGTTATGACGTTTGCTCTCAACATAATGTTGTCAAGCCTAATGTTTGTTTGTAATTCTTCTGTAGAAAGAGAAGAGCTCACCAGCTACCTGGAGGCTTGTGGTTTCGCCCTCATGTCACGAATTAATTGAAAAAAAGATGAAGAAGAAAACGAATATCCAGCGGAATAATAAAAAACTCCATTTACAATTTAAATTTAAGCATTTTTACTAATGAGTTTATTTGGTACTGTTACATTGCAATAAGTAATAATACGCAAACAAAGTGGAATTATTAATTGACAAGTACAATTAACATTTAATTATTTTTAGTAACAGTATCAACAGGAAATCTGCATGTGAATTTAATTCACCACTTTCCAAATTTGCTTTATGCATCTTTATTTTATTAAGTGAAAATTAAATCAAGAGAATGAATCAGTAGCGATTAATTACAGAACAAGAATATTTGGTCACGTCCTCACACGCTGACACACACACACACACACACACACACACACACACACGAGTCTCTGGGGAGCAGAGGTCAGTCACAGATGGGTCACAGAGGACAAGGCCAGAGGGCCGGCCGGAAGATTGGAGGAAATAATTATCTCCATACATTTCAGTCGCTCATTTCCCTCGGGGAATGCACTGCTCATGTTCCCAGCCTTCATTTCCCAAGATCGCATCAGCTGCAGAGCCTCTTTACAGCGAGCAGCTGAAATTCCCCTTCATTTAAAAAATGACAATTCACTCCCCCCACAACTTTCTGCGCGTGCAGCTTTTGTCACTACAAGCCTCAAAACATCTGAGACAGTCATGTGATCGACTTCAAGGACGTGCAGCACATGGTTTGGCTCAGACTCCTTTAGTGGTGCATTGCACCCTGATGACTCCCTCGGTTACCTTGGTAACAGCAGGTTGTGCTGGGAAGTTCAGAGAAGGTGTGAATTGAGTTTGTTGATGCAACAGTTGTTAATGAGAAAACAAGGGTTGATGGGATTCATGGTCAGATCTCTGGAGCATGTAAATCATGCTCTCTATTCTATTATTACTTTGTATTACTTTACAGATCATTTAGCTGATGCTTTTGTCCAAAGCGACTTACAATAAGTAATAATTAGTACTTTTCCATTTGATTTATATTCATTACATAGAATTTTCATTGGTAGATTTATTAATATACTTTATTCATCAGTGGCGCTCCTAACCAAGGCATTCAGCACCAGGGCTTTTTAAAGGCTCTTAAAATTCACAGTGCAATTCATAATGTACACCTTAAGCCCTCAACAGTAACCCTCACACAGAGCTATGCAATTATTTTTGCATTAAATTCTTCCCCATATCATTAGAAACCTTAATCACATTTATCCCAGAGATATGCTCATAATTCAATTAAATGTAATCTTGTTATTGGTTATAGTGTGATGGAAATCCATTGGGTTTCATCTCACTAACTTTTTGTTGGAGCACTGTAGGCTTGAGAAGATTCAGAGACAGCATCTTGACAGACTATACATCAAACAGTATAATGATGTCCACATCCTTCATTTCAAGCAGCTCCTAACTGTTGCTTTAGTTAACAGGTAACAGCGACCTCTGCTCTGGGTTTTTAATGTTGTGTTTTGTTGTGGTTTAAATGTTTTGTGGATCCACAGGAGTTACTCTACCAATTCCCAAAGTGACAGCTTGATGGATGGTGATTTACGACTGAATGGGATTTGCTTTATGGTTTATGTGCGGTGTCTTTGTGTGTGGAACAAGTCGTAAAGTTGTGGTTCAAACGCGGATTGTGATCCTGCTAATAACAGCAAGAGAGAACAAATAAGGATAGGTAGCATATTGTTTACATCATTGTTGGTGTTGTGTTTGAATGACTTTATATTTTACAGCCAGATGAGGCAACAAGTCTTCACATGAACACATTTTAACAGCTCTTACGCCAAACTAGTTCCAGATAAACTCTAGCATGAGATGACAAACTGGACGTATTGGCAGTGAGCTAATGTAGGCATCAGTGATTTAGCATAACGAAGTTCACCCTTGGGGATCTTTATTAAAGGACCTGTGAAACAAATACGGTAGTTTTTAAAAGTAGGTTGTATTGTAAGACAATACAAATGGCAAAAATACACCACTGGTGGCATCTGGGTTTAAGACACTGCTCATTAAATTGCAGCATCTCCAGTTTGAGTCCAACTGGGGAGTTCTGTAGCATGTCCTTCCCCTCCGTCTCTCTCTCTCTCTCTGTCTCTCTCCCTCACCCACACCCTCTCCCTGTTTCTCTGTCTCTCTCTCTCTTTCCGTCTTCGTCTCTCTCTCCCTCACCCACTGTCTCTCTCTCTCTCTCTCTCTCTCTCCTCTCTCTCTCCTTCTCTCTCTCTCTCCTTCTCCTCTCTGTCTCTCTGTCTCTCTCTCACCCTCTCCCTCTCCGTCTCTCTCTGTCTCCCTCTCCCTCTCCGTCTCTCTCTCTCTCCCTCTCTCTCTCCTTCTCTCTCTCTCCTTCTCTCTTCTCTCTCTGTCTCTCTCTCTCCTCTCTCTCTCCTTCTCTCTCTCTCCTTCTCTCTCTGTCTCTCTGTCTCTCTCTCACCCTCTCCCTTTCCGTCTCTCTCTGTCTCCCTCTCTCTCTCCGTCTCCGTCTCTCTCTCTCTCCCTCACCCACACCCTCTCTCTCTCTGTCTCTCTCCCTCTCTCTCTCCTTCTCTCTCTCTCTCTGTCTCTCTCTCTCTCTCCGTCTCTCTCTCTCTCTCTCCCTCTCTCTCTCCTTCTCTCTCTGTCTCTCTGTCTCTCCCTCACCCCTCTCCCTCTCCGTCTTTCTCTGTCTCTCTGTCTCTCTCTCCCTCACCCACACCCTCTCTCTCTCCGTCTCTGTCTCCCTCTCTCTCTCTCTCCCCTCTCCATCTCCGTCTCTCTCCCTCTCTCTCCGTCTCCGCTCTCTCTCTGTACTATCTCTCTCCGGCGCGACGGTCGGCGGAGATCTAGATATATAGATCGATAGCTAGAGAGACGGACGAGTCGTGAATCGAATATCTCTACGCGCCGCACCCGCACCTCTACAGACAGATGCTCACCTCTCCTCACCCTTCTCCCTCTCCATCTCATCCTGTCTCTCTCTCTCTCTCCCTCTCCATCTCCGTCTCTCTCCCCCTCTCTCTCTCCGCCTCTCTCTCTCTCTCCCTCTCCGTCTCCGTCTCTCTCCCTCACCCACACCCTCTCTCTCTCTCCGTCTCTGTCTCCCTCTCTCTCTCTCACCCTCTCCCTCTCCATCTCTATCTGTCTCTCTCTCTCTCCCTCTCCATCTCTATCTGTCTCTCTCTCTCTCCCTCTCCATCTCCATCTCTCTATCTCTCTACGTCTCTGTCTCTCTCTCTCTTACAAATCACTTCTAATATTCAAAATTACACACAATTTTGCAGAAATCTATTTATTCGACAGGGTTGTTGAGTTTTAGATGATTGTTTTCTCCACTGCAAGCCAAATCTTTATACATGCTATTTGTTCAAATGTCCGCCTGGTGACGGGGGAGCCATGGAGAGTCCAGAGAGGTGAAAGAATGTAGTCCCTGCTCTGTGTAATTCATCCATCTTATCTCTAGTTTAATTTTTTGCCAAGATGAATGGGGTTGAATGGAGAGACAAAATCTGTTTCCCACAAATAGACTTTACTTGGGTGGGCCGCCCAGGTATATTAACGGCCGCCCAGGTATGTTTAGTGACCCATTTTAGCATTAAATGTGCGCCTTCACAAGTGCATCAATGTTAGGTGTATTGGAACAGCAGTGCATTTGTTATTTATTTTTCAAATGGGATTAATTTTCACAATTTGCAAAGTCATCCAGTGGGCCGGATTGAAACCTTTGGCGAAACCTCTCACATAGTTCATAGCACAGGAGGAAACAAGAGAAGAGCACCAGATGAATCCTTCCACTCCACTGTCACTTGTCATTATGGAAACTCACTCTGATGAGCATTTGTACGAGTGTGAATTACGAGAGTCGGTTCTTTGCCCAGTAAAAATGAAAGAAACTTTTTGCATGATTAATTGCTGCTTTGACATATTGCTTCACTATATCAGAGGGTTCTAGTCTACAATGCTGCTTTGATCTTCAGAGAGATTAAATTATCATATGTCCACTTGCTTCTTCGCAGTAGGAGCTCAAAAGAAACCAGTGACACCTAACAGAGTGATAGATCCGCTCTGTAATATGCACCTAGGTACCTGAAAGAACTGTTTTAAATAATGAATTTTGTAGCAGAGATTTAAAATATCTAAAAAGGAAGTTATGAAATATTTGAAACATCATCAAGTGGTTTTTGGTGGGTAACAGCAGCGTCACACACATGTAGCAGCTTGTCGTTTTTGTGATCTCCACTCGAAAGTGTTGCACAGCAGCAGCTAAAGAACGCGTGAGGGATACCTAACGCATCTTCAGGCTGAACGTCGAACGTCCACGGCGAGTGACAAGACATCCATCAGCCTGCAGCCGACGTTGTCTCATTTCTGAAGCCTGATTGATTTTTCTTCTACTATTTTTCTCTGAAAAGATAAATAGATAAATGTCAGCCGAGGAACGCAATCTTCCAGCCAAGTGTGTGATCACAGGCTAAATGGGCAATTCAATAAAAAGATTTCACCGCAGCTGGAGTCTTGCCAGATTTTTGTATTAAAATGCAATCCCTCTGAGTCAGAGGTAAGCACCAATGCCATTCACATCTCTACAGCCCATACAACTAAAACAACCCTGCTGGAAGGTATGAAACTGTTGTTGGCAGCACTGTTTGCCAAAAAGATATCAGTGATCACCAACTCAACAGAAAATTCATTTCACATTAACATTTACCAGCCTTATTAAAATGGATAGTCACTCGTCAGAAGGAAGGCAAACAGAAATAATTGGTAAGGTTGGTTTAATAAAGTTTCTTAAAGTACAGCTTGGCTCCGCTTTCACACTCTGGGGAAATATTCTCTCATTACGCCGGGTGTGGGGGAGGAGGGAAGCAGCAATAAGGTAGATTTCAAACCGAGGCTCAGGAGAAAATGAAAACTTCGATGACATTACAGCTTGTGATGTTTTCCTCTGGTTCCACCCATGGATGGAAATTAAATGAAGATTACTGTTGCATGTTTGTTTGTTTTCTTTTGCTCACTCTGTAAGTGATTGTTTCCCTCACAAGAGATACATTGAATAGTAATACCCTACCTTGATCTTGTGTTGCGACTACCTGTTGAACTATCAGAACTTCAGGCTTCCTGCAGGACATGGTCATCGCTGCAGTCTTTGTAATCGAGTATGAGCAGCTGATGTAGGTTATCAGGTGATTTCGCCTCATTATTTTTGATCTTTTGGAAAAATGAAACGCCAGAGAGACACTAAATTAAAACGTTTTCAAGCAAAGTGGCAAAATAACATTTGGAACCAAAAAGCCAAAAGGTTTTAATATTCACATTTGCTTATTTATATTCAGTTTGTGCTTAGAGGGAATTATTTTCACCGGACATTATGACTAAAGATATGTTTTGCATACACACATGCAAAAATATGTACACACGCACGCACATTTCAATCTTTTTTATCAATGAATAAAGTACTGTATTCCTTTAAATGGTCATGGAAATGACTTTTTAAAAACTTTTACATTACAGTTCATTTGGCTGACACTTTTGTCCAAAGCGACTTACGTAATGAGTAAAAACTGTATATAATACAACATTTTCTTAGCCTCTCCGTTTTTAATGAACCCATCATTATTCACGGTGGAGAGTTGACAGATTCAGAGATCAGAGCAAGACACAGTTCTTCTTGACTAGATCTGTTTTGAAGGATATAATGAAAATGGTGCATTACTGAGTCATCCCGACTGGAGAGTGGAGGGTCGTTATACTGAGCCAAGGAGGAGAAAGGACAAGATCAGGTGAAATAATGACAAGATATCAGTACAATATAAGGAGAGTTAAGCTATGGTGATCCCAGAAGAGCTAAAACATCTCTGTAACATCAGATGTTTGAGAACGTGTGGACGTTCTGAGAGCTTTACGTTCAGCTAGAGCTGCAACGACGAGTTGATCGACAGGAAACTGATCAGCAACTATTTTAGAATTGTTTGTTATTTTTTAGGAAAATTTAAACTATTTGCAGGATTTAACTTTATTATGGTTTTCTTTGGGGGGGTTTTTTGGGTTTAGGACATTTTAAGATGGAGGAAATATTTACAGGCATTTTCACATAGTTCATTAACCAGCAGATTAATTAATAATATAAAATGATAGTTATTGCAGCTCTTAAATCAGACATTTCCAATTCAAAGAGATCAACAAGCCAGAAGATGTCTTACATTTTGTTGCAAACAAAAAAAGCATCTGACTCAGACCACAGCAGTTGAGTAGCACTTATCTCAACTCTCTGCAAAACACATTTATAGACCGCACACTGCATGCTGCTTTCTCGTGGACCAATTATAGGACATATATAATAGATTTAGGTTGGAAAACACATGGGGAAGAGAAATCATACATGTCTTCAATAAAATGTAATGGCAGATTAATATTTTTATTAGTCCAGAGACATTAACACAACTCTATTCTGGCAGATCCAACCAATCCAAGGCCTCATCACATGGCCACTGGCTCTCAATGCATCCAGCTGATCTAACTGAGAGGCTTCTTTTTTTAACATATTTTGCATATCAATAAGGGCGTCTTCAAATTGAAATCCCTTTCTATTTTTGGAGATGGCTTTTTGATGGCTTCTCATTACAGGGATGCTGTCTATGGTGTCATGTGAAAATGTCATCACAGGCTCAGCAGAGGCTGTTCAGGGGGAGTCCTCTCACACACAGTTTACGTCCTTTTACAGTTTAACCTCCTTCGCCTAGGAGATGATGAATCATACAACCGAGCGGAGAGGGTGCACGGTGACGGGAGGGTGAATGAGCGTTAGACGAGGTGCCAGTCAGCCCGCTTGTGACAACTTTACACGTTTCCTGTGGTGTTACTCACAAGTCATAATCACTTTAAGTCAAAGAGTTACACCCGGGCTTGTCACACTTGCTTCTGTACAAGATGCCTCTAAGAAATGAAGTGTAGAATTATTAGTAGATTAATAAATTGGTGGATAGACAGAAAACATCACTTACCCGACAGAAGATCAATCATTTAAACCCTTTAAACCTCACGGGCCAGTCGCTGGTGGGTCAATAATTACAAATATTTGCCTCACAAATATTGATTTTAAGGCTGATATTACTAGATATGAGAGTTAAAAAGAATGGTATGGTATATCAACCAGTCTAGAATAAACCTCATATATATAATATATATATAATAATTGAAAAGATAATCAACATATTGGCTGCTTATGCAAATAATAATAGTTTGCAGCCCTGAATAATTCACTGCAACAAGATGATACAGAATACATTGTATATGTGACACTCATCATATGAGTTTGGAATAGGAAGATTTCTCCAAACTGAAGGTTAAGGGGCTAAAACAAGCAAAAGTACCATGACATGACTTCACAGGTGTGAAGACTTGCTCTTTTTCTGTTTTCCATCTTTGTACATGTAATATCTTCTGGCTTTGTTCAGTCACCTCGAGCGTTTGGCCTTTCAATATTTTCTGACATTTCATAGACGAGACTATTCATTAATAAAAAAATTAAATATTGTTAATTTCAGCCTCCATGTTAAGCAACTTGTACATGATTTTATACAAACTGTTAAATAACACATAACGCTGTAAGCTTCACTCACTCTTTCTCAATAAACCCTGAACACCAAAACCAGCTTTGTGTGTGTCTCGAGCTTCACATGAGCTTCATCTGAAACGAGGTTAAGAGTCAAAACACTTCAGGGAGGTCACCTGTGTCTCCGTGGTAACGCTTTTGCTATTGCCTCGACATACTGCTCTGAGTCTGCATCCTCCACGACACGCAGACGTTCCACAGCCTATTTGCCACGTTCACACGCACACTTTATTATAACACAAAAACATGGAAAGTTTGTAATGTTTCCTTGATGAATCATTGCTGTGTTTCTGTCATGATGAGCAGGAGGTCGCAGTCAGCGATGTATGAATGGGAGAGCTAAAGGAGCCTGCTTTGCACACAGAAAGTCGAGCAGTAACGAGCCACCTGTGGCGTCGCGGGGCACGAGCCTGCTTCTGCACAGTCAATTCAGTAATGAGCTTTTTATTCAGACACAAGCGTGTGTCAGGATATCAGCCCCTTCGTGCGGACAAATATCTTTCTGTCTGAATCTGTAAACTATGTTTGTGTATTTGTGATGATGAGCAGTCCTGGAAATGAGACGGAAAGGTGGGGGTGGTAATGAAGAGGGAGCAAGGTGGGGGCAGCATACTGTGTGTGCGCGTGGGTGGGTGACATTCAAAGGAGGATGCGTGCAGTTGTTCCAATCACTGATTAATTAGATTATCATACTTCATTTTTTCATCTTCTATGTGTGTGTGTGTGTGTGTGTGTGTGTGTGTGTGTGTGTGTGTGTGTGTGTGTGTGTGTGTGTGTGTGTGTTCATCTAGTAATTCTGTAGCTGACGTGGTGCTAGTGTGCTAATGCAGAAGAGGCATTAACCCCAATCTCTCTGGATGAGAGACCGCTTGGCGAGCAGCCGTCTCCAGAGACTGGTGGCATGCTTCTGTCTGCCTGCCAATCTTATTTCCCGGATAGCTTGCACATTTATTTCATTTTGGCCTGTTTCACAGCCCCGTATTGATTTTTGAAACATAAGGATGCGAGGATGCAGGCACTGTTTTGGATCACGGGGTTCTGTAATAAGCTGGTTGTGTGTGTCTGTTTGCTTTTCTAATTAATCAAATGAATTTCCTTCTGATCGAGGTTTTCATGATCACAAAGGATCATCATTTGGGGATTTTAGGAAATTATTAAATAGAATCTGATTCTTATTTTGAGTCTCTTCAGTTCCTTTTTGCTTTACATACATGCCTTTATGTTCTTTTTCTGTGCTTTCAAACTTCTTTATATATCTATTTGTCTAACCTTTCTCTTCCCCAGCTTTTATTTCCCCTGTTGCTTTTCATTCCTCGTGTGCTTGCTCAGTCTGGCTTTGTGTGTCGAAACCGGCGGATATGAGACAATGGGCTGGGTATCGGAGACGTCGCGGTCTGTCTGTCCGTCCCTGTGGTACATTAGCCGTCCCTTACCATGTATTATTGATTCCCTCTCTCTAATCACCGTCTCCAGCCAAAGTCCTGGCTGCGGCACAACTCTCAAAGATACTGCGGTTTTCGAGTAGCAGTAGAAACAACAACAACATCAACAGGTGAGGTATCCTGAACTCATGTCCCAACACTTAGCACCCCGCCAGCAGCTCCGTCACATCTCCAAAACAAAGTCTCAAGACATTTCCAAACAAGCGTTATTTGGATAAACTCACCACATATTGGGAATCTAAATGTTTACTTTCAAACATATTAAAACTTAATAAGGTGACAAATTGACAGCTTTCAGTTACATGACTGACAGCCTCAAGGCCCCCCCCCCCCCCCTCGCCAGCGACTCTGAGATGCAGATTTTGATGCCATACTGTTGACCATGAGTGCTCGACCAATCAGAAATGTTCAGCGCTGCAAGCCCCACCCCAAAGTTGAACTTTTCAAATAAAACTCAAGACCAGGGACTTTTGGGGGGGTAAAATAATATTATATATATATAACTTAATTTAGACCTGTTTCCTTCTGGTGGGCACTGCAGAGTAGTTTAGGCTATACATGCTGGCGTATGTAGTATTGATCCATGCTATGCACTTGTCCCTATAAACATTAATTACTTACATAACCATTCACCAAAGAGTCAGCTGTAATGAAGCCATGATGGCCATACAGGCGATACTTTGCCTGTGCATGTGCCACGAATAAAATGGATGTCTACAGCGCTGTGGGATGAAGCCCAGATTTTCTCTACCCTTTCAACTATTCAGTCAGCGTTTGTTCTGAGAGGCAGATTCCACACAGCGGGAAATCAATTACATTCACACCAATATGGATCAGAGACCATTGGTGATCTGCATTTCTTTTCTTCACTCGGTGTCTTGCTGAAGAACAGAGATAGTTTTTTTTATTTTTTAAAGAGATGACTTTTGTGTGAATCCCTGCTGCTTGCTTTGGCACAGAGTGAAACACTGCACACAACAGGGGTGTGCAGCATGTGGGAGGAAGAGTTGGGACACTGAGGGGGGATATGTACAGTAAAAGACAGAGGGGATTTACAAAGTGGGTCAGTTAACTCATTGCATTTCAGGTCCCTTCTGATATCATGCCGACATCCCCCCACCCGCCATACACTCATGACTGAGTCATACTGCAGCATAAAGTTATAGATCAATACTCTACTGATGTCAGTCACAATGGCAAACGTGTATCTTGAAATCACATTAACCATTGTTTAGCTCTTTTAGCACTAAAATTATTCACACTCTGCTAAAGTTTGAGGTGAAATGAAACTTGAGAAAGTGCGTCAGATATTTGGAAACCTTTTTTTCCTTTTCCTACAAACGCTGAGACATTCAAGCCAAAGCTCAGGGTTACTTCTTTTTTCACACTTCTCACACAAAGCACAGACGGAGAAGTGTTTGAACAACAGACTCTGAAAGGGGCTTACATCACTTACATCTGATTCAGAGCAGTCCTTGACTGTATTACGTTAGAAGGGAGACATGCGACCGATGGACAAAGGAGTGAAGAAAAGGAGAAAGGAATAAAAAGATGAAATGAAAGGAGAAACTCTAAAAAGGGACACACATGAAAGGTTGACTAGTGAAGCGCTTTTTTGATTAATTAAAACTCCTTCAGATGTTGAAGAAATGTCAACGAGGCAAAACACATTTCATGCGAGAGGTGGAGAGCGTCGCCTGTCTTCTGTGTGAAAGGATGAAGTTGACAGTAACAGCTGTGTGTGTCCATTTCTACAGTGAGGTTGTACTTTTCATAAGCTTTATGAAAGGCGTATATATGTGTATAAGATGTTTGCATCTTTATTGTACAGGGGTTGTATTCTGTAAAGCACATTGTAACTCTGGTTTTGAAATAAAAATATTATTATTATTATTATAGTGAAGATCTGTGTTAAATCTAATTTAATTTAGCGGCAGCTACCTGTGCAGTGTGCCGATCTTTTGTCTGGCTCTGGCCTTCAGCAGCCGTCGTGCGTCCATTCACCAATAAAGCACCTTCGACTACTGTGGGGAAATGACTTTCTATTGAACCGAGTTGAATAAATGAAAACACAGCAAATTCACGATTCTCCGCAGCAGGCAAAGACACGTTAGCGATGCAGCAGATCATCCACACAGCACACAATCACAAATTCATGGCACGAAGCGTACAATGTCTTGTTATGAATGGTTGCATAGCATTGATAAGCACCAGTTGACCATCAGTACATGATACAAGCTTAATACTGCCACTGAGAGAAGCTGAGTGAACAAGAGCTCAGCAGTTTAGATGTAATTGTGATACGAAGCAGCTAGGAGTCACTTAACCACATTGCTTCGAGTGGAAATATTTCTGTAGCCGAATCGTGAAGTGTGTGGAGAAAATGTGTAATTGTTATTTGAGAGTTACAAAAGCCATGTTCAGTTTTCAATGAAGCCAATATAGTACAAAGAAATCATTATGTGAATGGACTGTGTGCAATGTTAGCCAATATACAATATTACGCTCTACTGGACGTTCAAATCAGCTGTGAGTCAAAATAAAACCACCATAGAAAGTAATGTTTTTGTACTTTTAATGCAGGACTTTTATTTGTAACAGAGTATTTCTACACTATTGCTACTTTTGCTTGAGTAAAAGATCTGAGTAATTATTCCAAGTACATTTTGAGTAATACATTCACACTGAAACTGTGACAAAAGTAAGAATACTCACAAGAGTCAGTATGTAATGTACGTACTGATGTACTTCATGTGCAGCGATACACACAACACTGCGGAGGTGTTACTCACAGCTGCAAGTGATCAAAATAAGTTGCAGATGGTTGAGAGACTGCTCCAGGGAGAACTCACAACACAAATAGATTAAAAATTAAGTAGTTGGGAAACTGCTTTGCTAGTATTTGTCCAATTGGCAGCATTCTGACGTCGGGGCTGACTTTACTGCTCGTAAATAGTAGGTCTGTGGATTTCATGTAACTATTCTGCAGAAAAACCTTTATGTTAAAAAGATCAACATGCTGTATCTATTGTATATAATAAGTATTTATGGAATTGGGACACTTGTCTGTTTGATTGCATGCTTTGTTCAGTTTCTTCCAGTAGATACGGCTTTGGTGGGAAATAAAGTATTGTACTTCACTGAGGTTTTATTTGACAGCTAATTACTACATAACAGCTGCACGTCACAGAATTTATACACAGAAAATATTGTGAAAACAATGGAATGAAGGGTCTTTATTTAGATAAGTTCCCCAACATTATAAGTAGTGAGCAACATGAGTTATTATCATTTAACTAGACCTCTCTCGCAGCAGGCGCTCTTGACTTGAAACACAGGTGTGTCTAATTAACTGGCTCACGATCATGGAAACCAGCCATCGTTAATGTTATTACCTACACCTGAGGTTTTTCAGCTGTGGCTAGTCAAAGCTCTTTTCTTTTTTACATTTTTATTATCATTACAATCTGTGGATAAATGGCGGTGGAGCCTGATTCTTTGATGTTCAAGTGGCAGTGCATGATCAACAATAGGCCTACTGCTTAATCACCCACAAGATGCACTTGAACGCCACATGAGATCCTTCCTCCCAGTGGCCATGTTTGAACAAGACAGTACTGATATAGACTGTCTGAGGGTAAAAATGGATTTTATTCATTACTCACTTTCACTATCGCCAACGGTTAATTCACACACCCCCCCATTCATTAATTTAATTACTCTATGGCCGAATGGGCACGACCCATCTCAGGTGCTTATTATAGCTCGTGGGGCGGGGGGGGGGGTCTCAAGAATCCAGCTCATCTGTTGTATTTGCTCAGTAGCTCACCGAGACCTGTCAACCCGGACACATTCTCTCCCCATTAACATTTTAGGTGACGAATCCGTCGCGGCCTTAATTAACAATTCATGAGCGCGGCTTATAGCTATATTAACATTTTACAAGCAATAAATCAGCTTTTCTAATCTGCTGTATGTCATCATGCAGACACATGTGTTGTGCATGTGTGAGAGACTCGCAGGGAAGACTTTGTGAGTGTGTGGGTGCGTTATTCGCGTACATGCACAACTAACTAGATCTAACTACATCTCTCCCTTTGTCTATAAGTCTGTCTCCCTGTGTGTCTCTGACCACGACATTTGTTTGAACTTTCTCTTAATCTTATGCTCATGATAGTGTAGTGAATGTTTTTTATCCTCAGCAAACAAGAAAGATCTGAATGCAAGTGTCACCCGTAATGGAAAGGTTGAATAATTAGGGTGCTATTTTCGATCAGTTGACTATTACAAAGTGACAGCGATGCAAGTCCATCTCTGTCAAGACTTTTTTTTTGGGGGAGCAAAAGGAACGAAGAGGGGAGAGGAGAGACGAGGAGACGAGGGATAAACCTGAAATAATGGTGGAAGACAATCTGGTAGAGTCGATTCTCTGAGGTATCATCATTTCTGTTTCTCTCACACCACATATTCAAAAAAAAAAAACCGTCTGAGAGTGGGAGTAACAGCTTGAAATGAGACCAAGGAGTCTTTAGCTGCTTCATCCTACTATGAAATGTGTTTGTGCGCGTGTTCATATAGTATGGTATGTATCTAAAAAGCACAAATAATCCAGCATCTGTACGAAAATATGTAACGCTGTATTAGGCCTAGAGCTTCAGAAGAAGAACATGTTTTCATTCATTTCAGCTCACAAAACGTCTTGCAATGAGCGGAACAAAGCGGAATATGTGATCAACACGACACGTCTCATAGTCTCTGTTCCAGTGTGTGGAGATAAAGGAGAGAAAGGTTTAACTGAAGTAACAATCCCACCACAGCAGCATGCTTAGGCAGCTGCTTGACCCCACTTTGAAAACAACCTGTGTGAGTGTGTGCGTGCATCGGTTCCCCCACTGAGTACACCTAGTCTAAGTGCACCAACATCCTGGTGTGATGTGCGTCGTGCATAGCTGTTGCTTGCCCAAAGTAAGCTTATCTCTGCAGCACTTCTCACTCTTCCTGGGTTACACAAGAAGCCAGGGTTTTTTATTGTTTTATTTACAAGAGCAGTGAGTGTCTTTACATAGACAGTTCAGCTGTAGGATAAGAATGCTGCACTTACATTGATTTGGCTTATTTGTAGCTTATGGTTGAATTTGTATTCTATCTGTTTCTGTATGTTGCACTCAAAGGATTGTACCTATTTGAAGCTAATGTACTTGCAAGATTCTTGTTGTTCGGAGTTGTATCCTCATGATTGTTTGCTCTTCTTGTAAGTCGCTTTGGACAAAAGCGTCAGCTGAATGACCTGTAATGTGATGTAAAAGAAGCATTGTGTTCCAGGACCTGAGTAATGTAATGGTTGTGTAATACGGCACAAAACTGGTGCTTTCAAATACAAACCTGCTTTGCATGGCCTCAGCAGCAGCCTTGAACGCCCACCCTTAAGGTGATCCTGCACAGTTATTATAAGTTAACATTAAGATCAAGGTCACTGCTTCAGTGCATTGGAGCACATTGCATTTAAAGGACTCAAAATCAGTCTAGCTGAGGGGCGGCCTTGCAAAGTGCCAATGTCTCAATGACAAATGCATTGTATGCTGCTACAAAGGATCCACCCTGGTATTCCAATTTCAACCAGTCTGCCAACTTCTGCAAAGTCGAAAAATAAGAAATCGATCCGAGAGAGCTGAAATGAGGAAATGTCCCCTGGATTTATGGCTGAAATCATAGGGTGTTTTTTTTTTTTGTTAAACTAAAAGATATGACCGGTTATTTTCCTTCAGTCATGACTCATCTTAGTTCCCATTGCTGCAAGACTGTCAGGGCATATATAAAGTTAGTGACTATTTTTAACTTGAGCAGGACACTTGGTGTGAGGTGTGTGACTTGATAATGTACGTATTGAAAACAAGTAAATAGTGAGGGCTTTGATACAGTTTGTGGAGCTTTGGGGAAAATGTAATTATCACCTGGTGACAATCATTTCTTACTATTAATTGTTATGGCATCAGTGACAAATGACCAAAGATAGAAATAGAGTATGGCTGGTGATGATTTAGTGTGAGAGGTTAAAATGTGCAGTAATAATAAAGGACAGTGAGATCAGAGTGCATAACACAGCACAGGTAACTGACATGAGCATAGCATGGCAAGGTAATGGATTCGGAGAAATGTGGGCGCTCATACTGCCTCAGTAATTAAATCTTTTCTCACTCCGACACTTTTGGAAAGAAATTGCCATGACTACAAGAAGGAGTTTTTGCTTTCTTTACTGCTGCTGTGCTGCCCTCTTCTGGTGACGAAACAAACAGCAATATGCAACCACACATCTGACTCTCGTGAATCCTCTTAACAACCTGTATTTTCCCCGTCTGAATAGCCTGCAGTAGATGTTGAGGTTTGCCAACTGCATGGGTTAATGTATGGCGTAAACATATCTGTAAATAGAAGAAAGTGAGAGGAAATGAACAAAAAGAAAATCAATGAAATTGTCAATACTCTCTTAAAAGGATTCTGAGGTATGGATTGTGTTGATGACAGGTTTATCTGATGCTCGTGTTGATAAAACATTTGAAAATCCCTGCAAACATCATTCACTTACATAACAGCATCTCTCAGTCAGCTGGCCCGCTGCACGCGGCCTGATGGAAAAGTGAAGTCTTATTTTGGGAAGGGTTATCTCTGAAACGTAAAAAAAGACATTGTTGAGTGGTGAATAGTTATTTTGGAGCAGGGTCCACATGTGTGTTTTTACATCTCGTCCTCCCATAATGCTTCACAGCACCCCTCTGAAGCATTATATCTCCTGTCTGAATTCACACGCTGTCTTTATGGAAGTCTCATATCCCTCTGTTATGTCTCTCCTTTGGTCTCCTTCTTAGTTATTCTTAATCTTTCCCCCAAATATTCACTTTTTAATGTCAACTGATAGAATCTAGAGCTGGGGAAATTGCTTAAGGCCATCTCACAAAAATAGTTTTCACAGCACCACTTTGTGCTTGGAAACTGTCCTCCTTCTCACACTTTCACACACTGCTAAAGCACTGACAATGAATTCCTGCCTCGAGTGCTGTGAATTGAAGCTCTTGTGTAAATGTGCTACTTTCTGTCTCCCTCCATATTAAGTTGTTACTCAGCAAATTGTTCAGTTTGGCTTTTTTTTTAAAGAAGACAAAGGGAGAAATGTCTCAGTAAAGAAAAGATCAGACTGCACGCTATATATCCCTCCATATCAGCAACAGAGCACACAGAATGTAAATGACTTCTGTTATCCCTGGCCATGAATATCATCAACACTACCACTGCACACACCCCTTTCAACTCTGGAGGTTGCATTCAAAGACATTATCCTGTTATGTTCATCAGTGAGGTGTGAATTATTGCCTTTTTGGCAGACAAAGAAGTAATCAACTTGTACCCAAAAGACTTTCTGATGGCAGCATCCTCTGTAATGATTTAAAAAGCATAACTTAATTAAAGCAAAAGATTAGTACAAACAAAAACACCTTTTGATTTATAAAACTTTCTTTTGATTTATAAAGAATTTATAAAGAATGGGCGAAGTTTTTTCCTCGTGAATTTTTGGGAGGAGGGTGTTGGCCCCAAACGCGTCATTCCAAGGGAGTTGCAGTGAATGTGGACTTCCCCAAACTTGGAGTTTGATCAGTCACTGGGGCAATGGGACTGCAGTGTTCTCGCGCATGATAATAACAGTGAAGCTCTATTTTTCTATGTTAGGAATATTTATTTTGAGGTGTTTGTTAAGTATGACTTACAGGAGTGGAGAGATGGACTGGCGGTGGATAGTTTTCACACTGTTTTTGAACTTCCAGTTCACTTACGGGTCTCCCTCTTATGATTTGTTCCAAGGGGCTGCATACACTGGACTGGTACACAGACACAGAAACAGGTAAGTAACGGGTGCTTACACTTATGTGGACAACCATTTGAACTTTTCTGTTTTTGTGAAAGTCCAAAAAGTCAGTTCAACACGGGCGTTTCTATAATCCCACTGTTCCTGAAGGTAAAATCTTTTGTTGCGCAGTTGCCAATAAAAATGCGATGAAGTCCAAACTTCGTATTGATCAGAATAACCTCAGACTGCTGAAGATTTGGCCTCTTATGGTCATCTGTAGCCTGTTGACATTCAGTGGGCTTTTATCAGCCTGTGGCTAAATTTGGCTCGAGATTGCCAGTGTTGCTAAAAAGGTGATAACATCCAGATAAACACTGGAATGTCTGTGATTACTCTAATCTCTAATCTACTAGAGACCTTAAATTCAAATGCAACTAATATGATATTTGCACAGTTTCACTAGATCTTTCTAATACTTCTTGGTATACATCTCGAAGCTCTTGTTTATTCTGCCTCTCTCTTCAGGAACTGGTGTGCCTATGTGGTGCGCAAGAACGTGAGCTGCGCCGTGCAGGGGAGTGTAGGAAAGCTTCCAGGAGCCCGTAGTGGCCCCCTGCCCAGCCTACCAGACCGACTGCCAGCAACAAGTGACGTGAGCATCCGGGGAGGGAGGGGAAGGGGTTGAGGGTGCATGTTTAGATGTAGGAGATAGACTCTGATACAAATTGTTTCTCTGAGAGAGACATTGAGGCAGAAATATTCACAGTAGCTGAAGAAACTCTGCTGGCAGAACCAAAAGCACAACATTTTCTAGCAAGTTAAAAATCCCACTAAAAAGGCAAAGGGTTAAACAGGAAATTTAAGGATGACTAGATCTCTCTGGATAGCTATAGGGCACTACAGATGGTTACTTACCTGAAATAAAACTCCAAGTTACAAGCTAGTATTAATAGCCAATAGTGATTGTGGCTACGCTCCACTTAGGGACAACATACATGCACTATTTCCAACTCCAAATACCAGAATATGACAACATGCAGCATGCAGCTGTTTTTAAAAGGACATGTTTTGACCAAAGCCAGATGTTTAGACAATTCATGTAATTAGCTCCTCTGATGAATATATGATACAATTGCCTTATGTTATCCTATCCTCTAAAAAGAAAATAATACACTAATAAACTGTAAACAATGTCTAAAATGTGCTTGTGGTGTTCAAGATCAGAGGGCTCTAGGGCCAATCAATCATTGGATGAAGATCAGCATACACATGGCCGCCTTGCTTTTAGAGGATTGGGTCAAGATTTATGTACATTTAAAAGCATATTTTATTATGTAACCTGTTGACAATCTCTTTTACAAGGGAGACCTGGCCAAGACAGCAGCATAACAAGTTACAGACAACAATAACCACAAAGTATAGAAGAAATACATTAACATGTCAAAATGTATACCTTCGCACAAAGACAAGAACCAACCGATTCCTTCACCATTGTGCTTATAACGGCTGAGCGACCAAGCCACTTAGTTTTAGGGCTATTCCAAGTGAGGGGAGCAAAGTCCATAAAAGCTTCTTTCCAAGTTAAGTCTGTGCACTTGGAACAGACAACAAGACCAAATCTTGTGATCTCAGACTATAACTCCAGTCAGATGTCTGTGCAATCAAATGTACAAAGCTATTTTAGTTAGCTATAGTAGACTGCTGACCCTCCAAGATCATGAGGGGCATAGTCACAATGAATTAATACAGTCAGACATTGGCTTTTCAGTTTCTTTTTGATTTAAGACTTCTTTAACATATTTCCAGAACATCTCTGGCTCTGACAATATTTGCACATTTGTGCATCTAGTTTCATCTATGTGTTATAATACACTCACATTTGCTGTCGTATCATTCATCAACATAATGAAAAATAATATACGTTGTTATCAATTCCTTTGGAAGCCACATCAATATGAATCTCATCCGAGCAGCTTTCATTTGGGCTGAATCATCGTTCCTGCAGATTAACAGTTGTGAGCAGTGCAAGATTTATGATGAAACTGAAAACTTCCTTTAGTAACTTAGATAAACAAAGCACTCTGTTCCTCTTATGGAGCAATTGCGTTTTGTAAATGGGAGTGTCTACAGCAGGAAGTGATGAGTGGCACATTAATTATGTACTGGAACATGTTGCCTTTAATATATTTAGCTCTGTATGTCATTATTAGTTGTGAAACAACACATGCTAGATGTGGTTGAGATTTTTTTTTATCTATACACAAACACATCCACTAGAGCGACGTGGACAAGATTCCTGGAAAAAGACAATTCCCCGGTCACAGGAGCACAAGTTTCCAAGTCTCTGCGTAAAAGCAAGAAGAGTTGGCAGTGGGAAGACACACCTCTGGCTTTTTCCATTTCTAAGTTATGACACAATGTACTGGCTTTATCTCATGTGAAGATGAGATTCAAGCACACAGTTGATTACAGACATATTGTTAAAGATTTTCGGTTTCCTTTCTTCCATCTGTCGAGCTGCAACAGTGTTATCATTGAGGGTGTCAGTTAGGACATGTGGAAAGATGATTGGTTCAGTCAACTTTCCAGATGTTCTGCATGACATGACCCCTTCCTTCAGGGAAGTGATATCATCTATTGTTTCTTCGGGAAATGTTTGCCTTGGCTAGAAAGTTAAAAATCTTCATGTACAGTAGAGAAGCTCCAAAGAATTCAGAGATTTTAGTGATTGCAGGACTCAACAGTTCCCAATAAAAATACATATTATTCAAACAGCTTTTTCTTTTTGGAATGGCAGATTAGCTGTAGCAAAGACAAGAAAAAAAACATTAATAGTACTTCACAAACGGTCTGGATTTGATGATGGATATAAAGCTCAGTGTTCTCCAATTTCATATTCATGTTTGTTTGAAAAACGTATTGATTACTCTGCCCTGTTTTACAGATACCAAAATCGGTTTCGACCTACGTACAAGATTGCCTTCAAAACAGTCACAGAATTGGAGTGGAGATGCTGTCCTGGTTACCAAGGTCTGGACTGTAAAGATTTAAAACCACCCCCAAACCGACAAACACTTCAGGGAACACAGCCCTACTTCCCACCAAATCCTGGATATACATCCAGACACACACAGAGTACGTCATTTTCTGTTCTACCTTAAGTGTTTTTGTCAATTGATGCTAAATATCTATGTATTTAGAAATGTGCCACTGAACCACTGAATTAAGCTACCTTAGTGTTATTCTGCTTAAAGAGAAGAAAGTCATTTGTTTGTGTTTATTTTCTGATCATAGGGCCAGAGCGGAGAGAGACAGGGCACCATGAGACGAGGCATGGTGGGGCAGATAAGGTGCATCTTCTGGAAGGTGAAGTTCAGCGCTTGTCTCAGACAGTCCTGGATCTCCAGTCCGCTTTGACAGGGTTAACCACCAACCTCCGCACAGACCTGCAGGAAGACACAAAGAAGATACTGGTGACGCTTCTCAACAACATGCGCCCGCCAGACAGTGCTGCAGCTGCAGGCACAGAGGAGAGCCCGGCAGTGCTGGATGGTCATCAGGCCACTAGAGGTGGGATTGTAGGAGACAATGCTATAGAAAAAATAGTGACCCGGTTGGATGATATCAACAATGAACTGAAAAGCAAGGATGAAGCTTTGGAGGACCTAAGAGGCACCATGACAAGTCACGAGGGGCAGATCCGCGTCCTGATGGAAGCCTCCCAATCTCAGACTCCAGCCATAGCAGAATTTGATGTTATACAGACCTATGTTGATGGGAAATTTGAGAAGCTGAAGAAAGAATTAGACCAGAATGTGGAGGAACAGATGGCCAGGCTGCAAAGCTCATGCAATGACAAGATCAAGCCCTGTGAAGACAGCCGGGATCAAGGTTTGGTCAGCCTGACCAAGCTGGTGGATGACAAGGAGGCTAATCTGAGAAAGGAGATCCGGGCACTTCGTCTGGACATGGCTGCTGCAGATGGACCTATACGAACTCAAAGGCAGACTGATCCGTCCAAAGCGGAAGAGGATCGTAGTGACCACAAAGACCTGTGGCGTGAGATTGACCGTATTGCAGAGGCTCACCGCATCCTGAATGTTCGCATTGACAACGAGCTGGCGCACCTGTCTGCTCCTCAGGAAGACAATGATTTCAGCCTAATGATTGAAGAGATGGAGGCACGCATTAATATCACGGAGCAAAATGCAGAGACTCACTGTTTCTATATCGAAGAGAAGCTGACCCGTACGATTTCAGACGAAGTGGCGGCACTACGGCAGCTTCTGGAGGAGCGCCTGAACGGCATGGAGGACCAGTTCACGAACATGCTGGTGGAAATGAGCAACACCTCCTTCCCTGGGATGTTTGGTGACTCCGTGGACGCCCTCCAGTCAGAAGTCAACAACAATAAGTTCCTCCTCCAAGGTTTGGATGATAAGGTCAATGCTGTTGGAGAGTTGTGCTCTGCAGGATGTTCAGGCTCGGGAATTAGTGTAGGTGCAGTGAGTTCGTCGACCACACCTAAAGGTCTGGTAAACATTTTAACAGACCTGAGTCGGTATAGGAATGATTTGGACGTTCTTCACACAGATGTCAATTCCAACACAGACAAGCTCAGGCAACTAGAAGATCATGTTGGAAGGCAGTCAGTGACAAATGAAAGACGTGTCAAGACGATGGAGGACTTCCAGAAGGGATTGATTAATCTCGAAGACAATGTCCTTGGTCTGGCTGGTGCTGTCACCGGGTTAAGTGATTCCTTAAGCAAATACAACCAGGATATGCACAAAATAAACTCGACATGCTGCCATGCAGAGCAAAGTGGCAGTGGGAGTCCAGCACGGGACAACTGGGAATCAGCCATTGCAGAACCCAGTAGACATGCAGACGACACCAGACATCTGGTGGAGGAGCTGAAGAACAGGCTTGATACATTCAGTAGGCAGGTGTCATCTGAACTGAGTCAATGTAAACAGAACACACAGGGTGTTTCTGATGGCATTTCTGCTGTGGATGGACGTGTGACTAGACTTGAAAAGGTGTGTGGAAGACTAGATGGGGAGTCTGCCAACATCAGAGAGCTGGAGAGACATGTTGGTAGTCTGCGGGACTGCGTGAACAGGATGAACAACACCTGTGGAAATCATGGAGCAGACATCATCGCACTGCAGAACTCCTTGCAGAGGCTCCAGGCACAGCTGTCTGGGATGGCCAAACATGTTTTGAAAGACATCGCCGCCAAAGAGCCAGGTGAGCACATCGTCTGTTGATGGTTTGGCTGTGTTAATGTCTTGAGAGGGAAATGACAGCAATGATCAAATCTTTGGCTTGAACTGACATAAACCAAGTCATTATGTGGTCATATTTATTTAATGGGCAGCTCCCAGAGTTTGGAGCCAATAACAGAACATCAGTCTGTCTGCACACTTGAATGTTGAATATCTACAGCAATGGTATTTAGCTTTTATGCTCTGACCTCATCACTCCCCAAAATGTAGACTCAGACACTACAGGTGGAGGCTAATGTGGAGCTTATGAAATGCTATATGAACAGCAGCAGTGGTGCTGTGGCAGAAGTAGCAGCAAGGGACAGATAGCTTTCAGGGGACTAGTGTGACAGCAGGTATGGCAGCAAAGTGAGTGAGCAGAGCTGAAGCACACCACAATGAAAAGAGTTCACTGCATGTGGACCTGTGTTGCAATGACAAGAGTATGTGATGAGAGTGTGACATACACCCTTAAATTATATTTGTATCCATCCTGCGCTTTCACACAATTGATTCCAAGAATCTAAAATACATTTCTCCTTCTCTGCCAAGGGGGATTTCTACTTTCACCCAGGTTTACTTTTTTTCTTACACCACAGTTTACACACACACACTGGACTGTGTGCCTGAACTAGTATGTTGCAGGTATCGCTTAATCAAATAAGCTTACTCATTTTCTTGTTGACAGTTAGAGGAGAAGACAGATGTCACATTGTCCATTCAATATGAAGCTACAGCTAGCACCTGGTTACTTTAGCTAACAGCTATCCTGGCATTGACCAAAGGTAACTAAATCTGGCCACCAACGCATCACTAGTTAACACGTTATGTCTGAATCTGTACGTTTTTGTTTAATCCATTCAAAAAGTGCAAAATAATTAGTTGTTTTACAGGGGGTTGTGTGCTTGACTTACTTTTAGAGAGAGACAGTCGAGCTCTGTCCCCCGTATCCAATCTTATTCTAAGCTTAACTAACCGGCTCCCGGCTGTAGCTTCATATTGAATTTCAGAAAGCAATTAAGGATATTTATTACTTTTAACTATTATCTTTCACTATATGACAGTAATTAGATATAGATTATGGCACAATTATACCACTCAGAAGTCCATGGATTTTCACATTAGTGCAGTCAGACTCTAAAATGAGCAAATACACGCTCCTTTGCAGCTTCCTCTCCAACTTCCACCATGTGAGTTCATCGAGTGTGATTAACATCTGTGTAAACACAAACTTTTCCTGAAGATAATCCTCCATATAATGCTTTCTGCTTGCTTGGCTTACATGGAGGCTTGGCGGGTAGGATCAGATCCCATGAATGGCCACAGGGTATTTCCCGGAGAGGGAGGACACGGGTTCATTGGGGCTCCTTTGCTCGCCTTGAATATGTCATTCAATATGTCCCGGCACCGAGAGGCAGAGGCCCACATTGGAAACTTCCTGCGACTTAGACTCATGTTGTCCTAAGAATTCCCCAGTTTTTATATGAGGAATTAAATTCTTACATGGCGAGGTCAGCCCCTCCTAACTGCTCTGATGATTTATTCGCACTGCTTTGTGCCTCATTGCTCCCTTGTATAAATGTCAGAACACCCCATTGGTCCATCCACTCCCTTTATGAACATGTTGAGCTGTGAGGGCTTCTCTCATGCACCGTGACATCGCTTTTTCCCCTCATACCACAGCAACTGTAATTCCCGGTCTCTCAGTACACAATTACACACACGAACACAGGCTCATACACCTCCCTCCCTTTCTTTCTCCTTACGCATGTACACATACCAACCTCCAGAGATTCCCGTAGGGTGACCTCAGCCTGATATGTGGAGTCTGGTCCTCATTAAGGGCCCTGACTCACTGCTGGAGCTAGTCTTGATGGAGAGAAGAGAAGCAGGGCTCCACACCCAGGACCAGATGCTCCCACTACCCTCAGCTGTGATGTCACGACTGGGGCCCCATCACCGCTGCCTCCCTTTCTTAAACCATCATTCAAAACAATGGCATGTTAGGGACCAGAGGAGAAATGAAAGGAGGATGGTAGACCGCATCTCTGCCCAGCATTAAATCAGATATTCATATGAGCATATTTTGACATGTTGCCGCTAATTCGCTTTCTTGTTGAGAGCTGGATGAGAAGATTGATACCACTCACTGAATGCTAAGTATGAAGCTATTGCCGACAGTGGGTTTACTGACTAGCCTGGATCTGCCCAACGTGAATACTTCACCCCCAAAATGACATGCCTTTCTGCTAAAGCCTTACTCTTAAATACAGCCTCACGTAGAGCAGGCGTGGGACTCGTCCGTGCGACTCGTCCGTGCGACTCGTCCGTGCGACTCGTCCGTGCGACTCGTCCGTGCGACTACTGTTCATGTGGAAGTGTTTTAAATAGTAAAGTTTTAGCGAAACTGCATGTGTTTGGGAAGCAGAGTTTTGATGTAGTTTTGCTGTCGTTACACGCGGCCCCCATCTACTTAAATTCATCAAGACTTTTCTCTGTTTCTGGAGGCATGTCAAGTTTTCTTTAAGAATTCAAGGTAACATGGGATGAGTAATTGACATACCAATGATCATTAGGGGTGAAGTATTCCTTTAAGTTAACTGAGGAACACGTTATATCTTTTGGATCAGGCATCTAGTCACACAACCCGCAGCAAATTGTCGTTATTACGCTTCAAGTTTTGTACGGATTAAACTAATTATTGATTCTCCTTGGACAGGCTGTTTCTTCCTGTGTGCAGTGCTTTACTGTGCAGACATGAGAGCTATTCCAATCTTCTCATCTCTCTGTTGGCAAGAAATTGAATCAGCATATTCTCCAAAATGTCATCATGTTGTTCTCTCTCTTTCTGCTTATAGTCTGTATCCTAAATCCCACGAGAGAGGGAGTAGGACTGTGTGGCTGAGGTAGCATGACCATTTAATGTTTTCCTCAAGTTTGAGAAGGAGAGAAAAAGTCTAAATGCAGATAAAATTTCCATGAAAAATCCCAGCTCTGTGGGTGTGGTGGTGGTGGAGAGCCTTCTGAAATGTTTCCTCTCAGCGTTGGAGCTCATATTCTCTACTCGGTCATACGAAGACCCCCGAGGAGGCTGCGAACAGATGAGGTGTTGTAATAGCATAACTGAAAGATTAACTGGAATAGCTTTGCCCTTACTCAATGTGACTGCTGAATGGAATTATGTGACTTTAGTTGCAAAATGTTGGCTGTGCTTTGCCCACAGCAGCTGCTGCAGCAGAGGTCTGCAGCTTGTGTGTGTTTAATTCTGCTTGTTTTCTTTACGATAGGGAGTTTCGGTTAAGCAGTAGAGACTCTGTTGCTATATATATCAAAGTGAGTTTCAAATAAGCCGTGATTAGGCTTTATTGTCTTAAAAGGGTACCGACTGGTTAATAGAGGTTATTAGGAAATGTAGTATGTATAATAATAATATGGGAAATGTGTTTTGCTTTGCCTCATTCAGACGGGGACTAATCAACCGTCTTGTGATGAATATTCTCATTCAATTCTCAAGATGGTATTTGTTTTCTTTTTGTTTTTGGAGGTGATCCCAGTCTAGCTCAAATCACTTCCCCGTTTCTTCCTCTCTTATCTCTGAAACGCTCTCCCTTTACTCCTCGTCGCTTTTCTGTCCAGTTCTTTCTTCCAATTTGTCCTGCCAAGAATGCCAGAGGACTTCTTTTCCTCCCTCCACCCTGTCCTGCAAGCCACACTCAAGGGCTTCAGAAAAGAAGGGGGGGGCGGGGGGAGATAAAAAACAGTTGAATTAAAGCGGAGAAAATGAAGGCTTTGATTTCACGGATCAATGCTTTGCAATTGATCATTCTGACTTCATATAGGAGAGACAGGCAGTAAGGGAATACAAGAAAAACAAGATATCAAAGGCTTTTTGAAGTCAAAGGGTGTCTGCTGGGAAAGAATGGAAAATTGACACCGCCACAAACACACTGTATATATTTAGTCCGCACCAGAATTTCGAGGGGGAGCTTTGACTGCAACTGCTTCCCCCAGAGAGATCTGTAAAGCCTCGACGTGAGGTGTTTCCATCTCTGACCCTTGAGCCCATCTGGAAGTCTTCAGGAGGAGAATGGACCCAGATACACAATGGGAGTCCCTGAAGGTCTGCCATGCAGTGCTCAATTTGAACCTCCCATCATTAATATCACTGGAGGAAAATGGGGAGGAGGACGAAATTGTGTCCATGTGCATTGCAAAATAAAGGGAAAAGTACGGTCAGAGGGCGAGTGATGCATTATTGTATGTGTAACCACCACACCCTGCTCTGTGCCCCTTGACACCATTTTCCATCGCATGATCAGCCCGTCTGCTGCAATATTCCTCTGAGCTTTCAGACACTTTTGAACACTCACACACTGTCACCGGAGTCTGTGGACGCAGCAGTGACTACAGCATCCCCCCCCCCACCCCCCACAGCTGTGTCTCAATCTGCTTTAAAGCAATAACATCTGGTTTTGGTGAAGCTCTTGGTTGCACCAGCACTGGTGTGTTTGTGTGCGCCCGTCTGTGTGTTTTTCGTCTTTGTGGTTGCCCCCTTAGTGAGACACAGGCTGAGTGCTCATGGGAAATATGCACTCAGGCAACCGACGTCCTGAAAGGAGGCACAGGCAGGAAATGAGGAAGAGATTTCTGATTATCTCAGTACAACATGATTGCTGGGTTTAATTTGTTTTTGATTATACATGTGGTTTTTGAGTTGCTTGTGGTATCACTTTCAGTAAGAAGGAATGATTCTGTTGATGGTTAATGATGTTATATTTGATAACAACTGAGTGGCTTTCATAATCCAGTCACAGAGTAATGTAATTGCATTACTCTCAGGTACTTGGATTCACTTTCCCTCAGTGCAAGTCTGAATGCACAGTTAACTTTTAATTACTGTTATTGACAGTGACAGAACGTACAGCCATTATAATAATTGTATTAGTTTCAAGAAGCTAAAAAGTTGTTTAATTGCACCCTGTGGGTTTAAGTGTGAACGTTCATCATTTATACATTCATTTACTTTGCAGGCAGACAGTTGTTTCTGACGAGGAACTGAAGCAGTTATCTATGCTCTCTTCAAAGCCACCAGACTCCTTTGACAAAAACTGCCATTTTACCTTGCAGAGCACTGAAGTTGCAGGTTTACCGCTGCCTCCATCTGTCAGTTTATTTATGTTTTTGTATGACTTTGGTTAGTTCGGATTCACCAAAGCCATACAAAAATACAAATAGTACAATAACACTAACAAACCGATCGAGGCAGCAGTAGACAAACAGCTCTGTGTTCTGCGAGGTAAAATTATTGTTTTTGTCAATAGAGTCTGGTGGTTTGAAAGAGAGGTTACAAATATTCTAAATATAACCTAAACTTAAACAGATATTGATTTATTTAGCTTTGAAGTGAACCATGACATTAATTTGTCAAAGTACCCTGTGGAGTTTTCTTGTAATAATACAATGTTTTGTTTACATTCAGTGTTTCTCACTGAAATGAGTGTAACGTTATCCTTGAGGACTAACGAAAGGTGTTAAATGCATGTCCCTCATAAAAGATTGCAAAATGTTCAAGGCACTTGCATCAGCTGATCGGATATCAGCTGTTTTGTTCATGCTTCAACATCTATTGGCTTATTGATACAACAGCTGATCATATACATCCGTGACCAGTAACGTCCAATCAGAGTCATGCAGGTGTGCAAAGTTTATAACGTGACACCTCTCACTTTTACGCTGCTCACACCTTCACATCTGCAGCACCGCTCTGACCTTACGTATTGTTGGCTTTACTAAAATGCAACATTCATGTAAGTGTATGGTTATCTCTAACTGTAGATCATATACTTGTTCTCCCTACAGAATATTTGCTGTTTGTATTCTTTGATCACTTCCTCGAAGATCAGAGCCTTTTCTGCCGAATCTATCTGTATAATCATTTGGTGGTTTCAATAAGTGGTCATTTCCTTGATGTACGTGTCTTTGGCTGAGTGACATTACAGTAATCCTGTTGCATGTACTCCAGCCTCGCCCACAAGGTTTAAACGGCACTACAGACACAGATTCAAGAAGCCATTTAGTGTACAAACCCCTTCACTGAATCTCAAATACGGCTTGACACAATCTGTCTGACAGCTGGTTGTGAGACGGGGGCCGACATAAAGTGGGTAGTGTAATTATTTTTGTTGTTTGTCCCGAGGACACTCTCACAGCGTCTCTACGCTCACCTCCCATGTGATGTCTGTGCCCTCAGGGGGTCTGGCAAGCAGCCAACTGGTTTCAGTTCAGATGGTTCTCGTTGCCCAAAACTCACACCAACCGCCTGCTTTGCTTTTATGAAGGGTAATAATGGTACTGGTTGGAAAGAAAGCTCAGAGGTGCAGTGAAGAGCCAGGTCTAATGTGGCCTGTCATCTGAATTCAAGTAGTTTAGGGAGAATTCACAAGGGAGAGATGTGGTCTGACTGTGAGCGAGGAAGTGGGATTTATAAACAAACACAAAAGGTAATTGGATGCAGTTACAGCATTTTCCATAACTTTCAATTGTTGTGGCCAGGTGGTAATAACAATACGTTAGAAGGTTTAGAAAGTAAACCGTAATTATTTCCTCCCCAAGGAGGTTATGTTGTTTTTGGGTTGGGTTTGTTGGTTTGTCTGTCTGTCACCAGGATTATTGAAAGACTTGGTGGAAGGGTGAAGCATGGGCCAAGGAAGAACCCATTACATTTTGGAGCAGATTCAAATCACAGGCTGGATACACTTATGGAAATGGCCTTGACGGATGTCTGCGTTCTCCGAGTGCCCTTCTAGTTTTTACATATTTACCATCTTCCAACAGTCTGTCTTTTTCTTTTTCTTTCTAAGGAATGACCTTAAGACCAGAGAATCCCGCTTCTTTGCCAGATTCGACCAGAACCAGAATCCAACAAATCCACATCCCTCTCATCATCCCGCCCAGGCAGCCGCACAACCCCAGCCAACCACTGCAGCCCATCATGCACACGATTAAGATCAGTCCGCCAAGCCAGCCGTCCAGCCCCCGGCAGCCCGGCAGCCACCCCACCATCCCCCTGGTTCCCAGAAGGCCGGTGGTGGAGACGGGCGAGGCAGGACCTCCAGGGTACAGCCGCAGGGTGACTGTGCGGAGAGGCTCTGAAGACTCGTCCAACATGCCTCTCAAAGGATTTGCTGGAGCACCAGGTGAGTAGTGCTGATGGTGATGATTACCTTACTGCAGCCCATAATGTGGAAGTGATATAAATCCAATATAAATAAGCGAATAATGGGATAACAAAAGAAATAAATGACATCATATGTTCTTAAATTAGCCAATACATATCATTAATGATTACAGGCTTACCCTGTGTGTCCTTTTACAATAGGAATGTCATGACAAGGAGCCAAACTACTTAGTAAAGTAAAATATTCACTTTCAAAGGGGGAGAAGCATCGGCAAACCCTAACCCTAACCCTAACCCATTTTATTATATTATATAAAAACTTTAACCTCGGCATGCAGCATTAAATAGTCTGTTGACAATCAAACTAAACACAAGCTGTTACAGGACGAAAGTGATACATCCT
The DNA here is from genome assembly GCF_900634415.1 of Cottoperca gobio. Classification (NCBI taxonomy): domain Eukaryota; kingdom Metazoa; phylum Chordata; class Actinopteri; order Perciformes; family Bovichtidae; genus Cottoperca; species Cottoperca gobio. The sequence goes on from NC_041371.1 coordinate 7,475,956, forward strand.
GAGATTTATTTAGCAGACGAGATGAGCGACGTTCGTACTGAGAACATTCATGATGGTTCAATCAATGTAACACAGAATTTGATACAATTCAAGGTCGTACACTGAATACACTTTTCTCCTTCCAGACTACAGAAAAGAAATTCCCCAAAATGTCCCTCCTCTGTGTGAAATGTTTAAAGAATGAAGGAACTCATCTGTTCTTGCCATGTCATAAATTACAATCCATTTGGGGTCATTCTTTGAGTCCTTTGCTAAAGCTTTTAACAGGGAATCCCGCCCCACTTACTGCACTGTTTAGCACTGTGGAACCAGCGACTATCTCCCTTTCAACATCGTTAGCCAGGAAGCTTCTGCTTCAATCCTGGAAATCTGAAAAAGTTCCTACATTTAAAATGTGGTTAAGGGAGCTAGAGAACGTATTACTTTATATGTTCTGTTCTGTATGTCAAAAACCTTTGTCGGGATATCTTCAATGTCCACTCTACTCTACGTCTACTTGTATGAATGAATGAATGAACGCTGAAACTGCACTCTGTCATGACAAGAAGGAGACTTTATGACACTATGTCATAAATCTGGCACCATGGAGGCTGAGCCAGCGTTACCACATGTGACATAATATATGCATGTTCCTCTTTCTTAACAGTGCCGTCAATTCACAGTCACATATCTAAACTGCATCCGCAATGACACAATTTGAGTCTGGGTCTGTTTTGTTCTTGTAAGCCGTGTTTGACACATGGAACCCATAACAACAAAGGTTTAATTGTCCATGTACTTGCTTTTGCCATCCTCACATAGGAATGCTATAAAAGGCTTTTAATTGGGGCAAACTCAAATTAGAAGAGACAACAGATAGTCACAGAGCCAGTTCTGGATTGAATTGACATTTTTAACCTCAGTGTTGCATGCTTTTGCAGCAAAGGAACAGAGAACAGTTTGGAAAAATGTCCTTTAAATCTTTGTCAGTCAAGAATCTTAACCTGGGAGTCAAACATCATTCAAATCCTCATGAGTTGTAAATGTTTTAAATTACTTTTCACATAATGTTTTCTTTACAGGGCTGTAAACCCTTAGGATTGCTTTGTTTTATTCCTGTTTATTGCTTGTATTTGGAGCTCAAACAAGCACAAAAATCTGCAGCTTTTAATCTATTTCCAGCCTCTGAGGAAACTGTAAACACTTATATATTCCATTGTGCCGACACAGCTTAATCAACATCAAACTCAATAAAAAGGCCACTTATAAAACCAAAATGATGCAGCCTAGTTTACAACCTGTTTTATTCTCATTCATACCGTCTCTGGTGCACTATCCCACAGTGTTTTCGCCATAACGTTCAGATGGAAAACCAAACAACTGCCTCTGGCAAGAGTACTCGCTAACTTCAGATGATGATAAAACACGATGCGTTTGTCATCTGTTTCTTTTGCAGGCTATCCTCCTCTGCAGCCTGCGTCTTTCAGGCATCAGGCAACCAGCCGCCAAGGTATTGTAGCAGTTCATGATCCGGTTACAACGCATGCATCTGCAGTGTAGAAGCTATAAGTAATGTGTAGCCTGGGAGTGTGAGGGAGTGGGAAGTGGATGTGTTTAGTTTAAGGAGATGTGGGCGGACTGTGGAAGGATTGTGGCTCGTCTGCAGGCTTTTATTAGAGCGTTTTACCCTGGGCTGCATGGTGAACGTTACATCTGGTGATGACGGAGGTAGATAATGACTATATTCACGGAAACAAACTTATTTACCAACCCAGAAAAGCAAACAAACGCTTAATGCAATACAATGATTCTGCATATTGATTTTAAATATACAATTAGAGACTAATGAAGCATCTATAACAATACATGTGTCTCACAGCCCTGACTGTAGGAATTAAGACACATATATAACTTTCTTTATTCATTTGTACCGTGTAGTTCCCATGGCAGCGAAGATGCCCTGGAACCCGTTGTATCCCGCTCCCGTTGAATCACCAGGTAAAATCCAACTCTCTCAATATTAGCAAAGAAAAAAAGAAACAAATCATTATCTCAAATATGAGGATTTGGGAAGAAGTCACATTTTTGTAACACAATACCTACTGTAGCACTACGAGACAATACTGTACTCATAGTTAATGTCTGAAACATAACCATCAACCACTAAGTACTTATTTATATATTAATATTTATATATATTGCTTTTAGTTTTGTATGATGAAATGTTTATTTTAATGACCTGTCATTTTACATTTAAACAAATTAAATACAAGTAAAGTCAGATGCCGTATATAAAGTGAGCGATGTAATTCATCATGCAAACGAGACGCTGATCGACTTACATGCGTGCGTTTTGTACCAGTTTCAGCCGCCAACAGCGCGTTCGAAGATCCCTTCTCCTTCTCTGCTGGCCTCACACAGCAGCCGCTCTCTGGAGACTTCGGCTTCATCCGCTTCAACAGAGTTCTAGTCAATGATGGGGGACACTATAATCCTCACACAGGTACACCACAACAACAACACCATTTAGTATTAGCATTATGACACTGTACATGGACTTTGTTGGGTATGTTTTATATGCTTGTCAGTTGCATATAAAATCTATTTTATTGCTTTGTGCCTCCAACATTTGTGGCGACTTTAGTTCATCATGAGGGTTGTTCTTCAGCTGTTCATTTTCACTAACCGTGACTTGAATTTCTCTCTTTTGCTCAAGTGTTACCCAAAAACTAAATATGGATAGGTTCTGTTGTGTCGTGGTTTTATCCAGTACAAAATCCCCTTTTTGGGTTTCCCTGTTGAAGGACCGTAACAAAAGAGGACGTCTACTTTATTTGACTAATCATTATAGCCTCAGATAAACGTTGGAATACACTTCTGTTAGGATTAAGGACTGTGGATTTTGAAATGCTGAAAGATTTGAAAAGTTGTGAATCTACCCTTTAAGCTAAACCAGTTGTTCAGGGAGGCTGTGGAGAACAGGACCCACAGCAGGAGCAACCAGCATTAGTAAGCATGTGACTCATTCATTGGTCTCACCCACACTTCTCTTACTCATCTCACCAGGGATCTTCACTGTACCTCTGGATGGCCGATACCTGATTTCAGGACTGCTGACTGCACAGCAGGGAGACCATGTGGAGGCCGTGCTGTCCGTGTCTAACCGTAGCGTCCAGCGGCTGCAGAGCTCAGCGGGGCCTGTGGCTGGTCAACACGGGGGCTCAGCTGCTGGTGACTGTGGCTGCGGAGGCTCGGTGTCCTTCAGTCTGATCCTGCCCCTGAGGAAAGGAGACCACGTGGGCGTGGTGAGGACCGGAGGCCAGCTGGCCACCACCAGGGCCAGGGAGATCCTCTCCACCTACAGCGCCATCTTCCTGTACGCACCGCAGGCCAAAAGATAACAGCAGAAACAGAAAGGACTAGTATGTTCCCTAAAAAAAAAAAATGAAATGGACTGGAGGAAATGTTGGCATGAACCATAGTTTTCACTGATTTGCTGTGATTTACCTCGCAGAGCCACTGTGTGAAGATCCTCACTTATAAATTCAGTTAAGAAGTCATTACAGGAAGCAGGATTTGTTTCTAATATATTTGATTATCAAGTTGCCTTTTGTACCTATTGTGAATGTCTTGTGTAAATAAGTGTTTATAAATTAACATACAAATGAATAAAATGTTATTTTAACAAAAGCGTCTCCGTCTCAGTATACAGTGTGCTCAACACATCAGCAGAATATGATATTGTTAGGCAGTAAAGCATGAGCTCACTTCATCTGACTGTGGAATCTGCACTGTGGAAGGAGAGGTTGAAGTGGAAAAGCTCCAGATGAAGCAACACAACAAGCTTTTACTAATGTCATAAACTTGTCTGGCTTCAGAAACTGCACTGAGAAGAATGAGGATAGAAGGTAAACCCCCCCCCCCCCCCCCATATTTGGGTCATGACGTACAGTGGGTGTGGATGACAAATACATTTCCCCTCATCTCACTCCTGAGACTTCAAATGTTCCAACAGCAAACTTTAAGAAGCAGCAGTGTTAAGCCTTCAGTTCAGCCCGTTAACGTTTAAAGAACACATCTCTATAAACAGTCATTCAGTTAAACGTTATTTTGTTGTTCAATAAAACGAAGAGTAATGTAAAATGACCTGGAGGTATTTGAACGGAGATTCATGGATTGATATAAAAAAAAGAAAATGAGCAACAGGGTAGAAGTTACTTCTGTAGCCGGTGGTTACTGTTGAACTCCGACTGGAGATAAGAAAAGTGCAGCACACACACATTCAGTTAGAAACTTTATTTAATACAAATATGACCACAAGCCACACCTTGTTAGCTTCATTAGGCCTGTATTTCTTTTATCTTCTTACAATGTATTTTGTTCTTTAAACATACTTCAAAAACCACATTTCTATACAAATCAAACACAGCATACACTTAAGGTATTTCTGTTGGTCATACACAATCAAAATAGCAAGCGTTACCTCCAAACGGAAAGAAACAAACAGACCCACAAAAGATCAGACTCTTTATAAGAAATAATACAACAACAAAAAGGCATCAAAGACAGAAGAATGTGTTGATCGGCATATAAACTGGAGAATTTTCCACAGCAGTCGAGTGAAAACAAACAATATTATTTATACCACGTATCGCAGGATCATAGAGGAGGAAGTGTGATTATTCCACACGAGATGCTTCACTTTCATAGAAAGAATGGAATTCATTTTGTTAATCATAAGATATATATCTATTTGACTTCAAAGTAAATAAATCAAAACACGCATTTTAAATCATCACAAAAACATCTGAGCTCCAAAGTGAAAACACTTCAACGTAATAATGACAATCTGGAAGTAGCCATGATCGTAAGTTGTGCTTTTTTTTTTTTTTTTCTTCAATGAATGGTTGTCGTGTCCGAATCTTTTCTGATTTGAATCCTCAGCAGCACAAACTATCATGTCTCTTTTCCTACAACACAACACACATAATGCCAGTGAAGCCCTTTCAAAAAGCTTCCTCAAGTATTTCCTGTTTATCTCCAAACAAGACTCACTCACTCACACACTCTCTCACACACACATTTGTATAATTGATGAATCAGAATTTTTTTTATGTCAGAAAATACTGAAACATGTAAATTCTAGTTCCTCATAATTCAAAGTGACTTCTTTAAATGTCTTGTTTTATCAGTTCAATATAATATAAAACAAAGAAAGTCTCCATATTTGATGGAAAACAGCATTTTCTGACATTTATTAATGAAAAACTACTAAAACGATGAAGTAATCAAAATAGTCTGCGATTATTTTTCTGTCGATTGCCAAATTGACGAGTCCACTAATTGTTGCCGCTCTAACGCACGCACGCACTCATCCACACGCTTTGCCCAGCTCCCCAAAATGAACATTATTTTGTTTTTAATCCCCACATTTTGCATAGGAACCTACAAATCCCCTTCAAACTATTTCTTATACGGACATATTTCAGAAAAGCTGAAAGTCTAGCGTCTGTGCATGTGGATGAGAGGGGTTCAGAGTCTGTGGGTGCAGCTTAGACAGAGTGCGCTGGATAAGTCTCAGTAAAGCCACAGAGGGAACAAAGGGTGAATGCATCATGTCAGTCATCCAAACAGCAGCAGTAATCAGTGATTAGGAATGCATGCACACACACACACACACATACACATACACACACCCATCTTCCCAAAACCATCCTACAGAGGACATTGCAAACTGAAAATCCTTCATGTTAAACCCTCTACAGATTATTCCAACTCAAGCGTTATCTTTTACATATACACACATATTTTAATACCAAAGCTGCAGATTCTGAGATGTACTGAGGAATGTGTGTGTACCTTACATGTTGGAAGTTTCACTGTAAAACAAGAAATACAGATTGTTGCAGAAAAACAAGAAAAAAGAATCGTACAAGGCCTAGTTACTGTTAATTGCATGTTAACCAATGACCAACCATACAAAATACCAATTTGAAATATTTCCACGTTGCATTGGTGATAAATTACTTTTTCAGACAAGCAAAGGCATCACAATAGAAATCAATAACTTAAAACATACCAATTATCATAAATAATGACTGCGTTGTTAACAAAACACAATTGAGTCGCCAGAGCTTGTAGAACAGAATAAACTTATTAAAATAACAGCTAAACAAAATACCATGAAGCTCCTTCCTTCTGTTTTTTAAGTCACATGTAAATGTGTATCTTTACATACTTGTTGGCAAAAAGTGTACCCCTGGTATGACCTTGAATATTAACGGTAACAAACATGACAGTTCAAACGTCGTAAGCGCTCCAGTGGAAAAGTGGCGATCTGAAATCTGCTGCAGCAGCGGTGAACTGACGAGCACACAGTCGGTCGGGAACTAAACTGCACACCTGCAGGAGCTTCTTGGAAACCAACTGCCGTGTTTGGCTCATACGACCCCCCCCCCCCGTCTCCTACACATTCACATTCCCGTGCAACTAAACAGCATCGTCAATTACATTGCTCGGGGAATTGACGATGTAGTTTCAATGTATGGGAACGTAACCTTTTTGGAGACCAGGCTGGGTTCACAGGTGGTGTAGCAGTGATTTGCCAGCCACCATCACTACTTCCTTAATGTTTTACAACAGAACAACGACCGGAGACCTGTGTCGAGGCAAACATAGCAGCCACAGCAAAATATTACCAGCATATGACTAGTGGCCGGTGGTAGTTGCCTACCCTGTGCGTCTTTGTTTTTGCTTTGAACATTTAATTTCACTTCTTCAGGGCGTTCAGGAAATGTGAAAAAACTTGATTCAAGAAAAATGTCTCTTCCTTCTGCACCGCGCAGACTCTAGTGCTAAAGGCGAATGCCTCGTGTGGGGCTTCAGTCACGTCCCTGATGGCAAAGGCAGATCATCCTGTTTGCTAGAAGCTACAGAGAGGAAAGACTTGTCTCAGATCTTTATCCCTGTACTTTGACGGGGACTACAGAGTGCTCACTGGGTTAGGACGCCTTCTCAAGCGTGAGGAAAGATGATCATTTCGTTGATTAGTCTCTCGTCTGCAAATGGATGAAAGTTTTCAGGGAGTATTCATCAGGATTTACTGTTCTGGAGATAACTTCCACTCATCTCTAACGGGTAATTATCGTTTACCAGCTTTTTGTGTGTGTTTATGGTCATAACCCTGTTACTGCGTGTGCGTGTCCGAGTACGATGCAGGAGAGTTTGTGTTTCAGTCCACGGGTCTCCTTGAGATGTGTTCAGTCAAAGTGCATGTATACGAGCACCTGGGTATCCACATGTGCTGGATTAGACCAGTTCCTCAGGGTCGATGTCTGGTATGGGCTGTCTCCAGTAACAGAAAGAACTGTACTCTGGCAAGACAAAGGCCTCGTTCTGCTCTTTACTCAACAGAGGGAACACATGCTCCACCAGCTCACTGAGCCTGCTGTAACTGTGGGGGGGGGGGGGGGGGGGAAACAGAAAGAGAGACAGAACAGTGAAGACGGACAGGAGACAGAGAATGTAAATAATTAAAAGCTTCCGTATTGTTGCATTTCCCTTAAATCGATATTACATCAACATTATCGTCACTCAAAAAACATCTGAAAAGGACTTTAATAAACAAAGATTTATAACTCTTCATTGTAATGCATCTTATAGGACTGTTGATACCATTACACAAACGGTATTTAACCAGGAGCCATCGTTAAAGTAAAGATATTGATGAGTGCAGCTTGAAGATAATATTTCTATGTCTTAAATTTCTCCATTTGGTGGGTACATTGTCAGATAATATATATAGTATAATAAGTGCACGCATTTTTCACACTTGTTCTGATGGTACCATGTCTTACTCTCAGCATTACCCACTACTGAGACAGAGCAGAGCCCGTCAGTTCATGTACTCACGAGGACTTGTTGCCCTTGGTCTGCTCCTGGATCAGCTCTCCCTTGGGGTTGACTGTGAAGATCCTGCACACTGGAACTCCCACCTCCTTATAGGCAAACACATCCTGTACGGTACAGAAAGTAGCTCTCATAAATAACACACACTGGGTACAAACTGACATAAGTGTGTTTAATAACATTAACCACAGATTTCCTGTTTGTGTTCCACCTAATGGCAATATTTCGAGACTGAATGTTTTGCTGGGCGAGTGTCTTGTTTTCTTTGGCGAGCGTTCGAGACAGACAGAGGTTTGATGGCCGACCCAGTGCTTCATCTGGGTGTTGGTGTTTATGCAGCTGAAGATGGGACGCTGTGCCCGGCTTGAGCTCTCCCGCACAGACGATGTCACATGGGTCCAAACTCCGCCGGTGACCTCAGCGCAGGTTCAGCCCAGTACTGATTTCATATGTTTGTGTCTGCTAATTGATAGCCAACGTGTCATGCTGCTCTTGTAATACATCATGTCTGCATCAACTCCTGGAAAAAACACAGCTCCCTGACATGTAAAAGCGAGCGCTTCAATGTCTGGCAGTCTGACATCTTCAAACATTCATTAACTCACATTAGCTCTATTCCCAAAGGCGGCGTGGAATGGCTGCTTGTTATGCTGGAACAGGTTCTTGATATCTGTAAGGCATTCAATCTTGAAGATCTCTGGTTTCTTCTCAATGACCTCCCTAAAGCAAACAGACAGTTTGATTAGAGCGACACACACACACACACACACACACACACACACACACACATGCATGTCCTTGCCTTGGGTCAAGTCTTAAATTAAAGTCAACTTTGCCAAATACATGTTAGAATCCCTTGAGATTACATTTATTTCTCTGTACATACAGTAGGTATACATGGGAAAAACACAGATTAAAATAATTAATTACACCAGATCTGTTGAACATCTCAACATTAAACTGAACCAGTAACGAAACAGAACTTGGTTTACTTGTGCCGACCTTTGACAGAGCATTGGGTACAGCTGAGAAAATCCACCGTCCTCGGGCGTGATACGTGCGAGTGTTAGGCCCATAACGAGACCTGTATTTACTGTTTGTGTGTGTTGTGTGCATATAGTATTTAAGCCAGAGGGTGGGAGATGAGCACATTGATTCAGCAGTGACAACAAGCTACTGACATGTATGTCTCAGCTGCAACACTAAGTGTAGTTATAGTTCTTCAATTAATTGACTTGATGTTAACATATGCCATCATAAATGATCGTCGCATCCTGTACTACATATTGTTTACCGAGGCCAAGAGTTTTTTTAATCAATTACCAGCTAAATTGTGCAATGAATAAGCAAATGCTTTTCCAGCATCATTCTTTATGATTGATTATTTATGGCCTCCTATAATATTCCATCCACAGCTCAATGCTACATGGAAATCAGCAAGTTGCTATTCTCGACTCTCTAACGAGCTAATCAATAAACATGTCAACCGCCCGTCTGTGAAGACACAGTTCTCCAATGTTCAGACTGTGGAAACCGGGAAATAAAGTGAAGGGAAAGCGAGAGGATACTGAACAGGAGTATAAGTCTAGGAGCTGATGGCAAGGTTACAACACAGTTAACACCTATTGAGCTAGAAATTCATGAGTTTGAGTTTTTTGTGACCTTAACAACGTCGGCATATAAAAGGCTTAATATAATGAATGAGGATTTGGAGTGTGAGAAACCTGGGGATATTTAACAGAACATTAAGTGTGCAGACAAAAAGGGAATCTCAGAATCAAGATTCAAAGTAAGTGATGACTTTGGGCATACGAAGTATTTGTCTTTGTAGCCATTTATATTGCATGCTCTCTTACCTGTGGAAGGCAGAGAAGAGGCTGCTGGGAGACAGCATGAGAGGTCCCCGGGGTAGAATGGTGCCTCCATCATTGACCCACTGCAGGTAGCCTCGTGTCATGTCTGCCATGCCAATAGCTCGTGCTGAGCAGTACAAGAACTTGTAGCCGTTCCTGCAGATGGGGAGAGCGGGGCTCATTAATAGTTGATCCAATACAGTTCAATATCACAACCATCATTAGCAGTTACTACGAATAGCACTTTAATGAGATCAGATGCTTTCATAATGTGCAGATGTCATAATATCCATCCATTAGCTATACCCGCTTATCTACGAGGGTGACGGGTAAGGTTGCAGATGGAATTGAAATGTTGTAGCTTTAAATAGTGAACTACTTTTCCAGTATCCTATTAAATAGGACTTCAGTAACATTACAACCTTCTGCATGCACAGTGCATTCTCCCATCACATGTGCAGCCCACACTACCACCAACACTACCGCCCACACTGCCGGAGGCAAAGGACTACTTGCTTTTATGAAAGTTTTGATTATAAATATATATGAAAATATGGTGTATTTTCTGCTAGTTTTTGCCAGCTAGCTGTTACCTGTTGGATGTAGCTCAATTAAGGTAATTGAGATTTAAATAATGTTTTTCCATTTATTCTTTAGTGCACATTGTTGGCTCAGATTTTCATAGTACCTTTCCCATTAAGTTAACTTGTTATCTAAAGTTAGCTAACTCACCACATGCTGCCCATAATGAAAATGTTACTTCTATTTAGTATTACTACTAATGTCACTACAGCCTGGTTCCTCTTAACGTACGTGTTTTAAGTGTTCTATTGTCTGTATGACTAAAGCAGCAAAAGCAGGTCCAGATTAAAGTTCTCAAACTCACAAAGAGGAAAAGTGCTCAAACAGTGACATCGAGTTTCAAGGTGTTTTTAGTTTCTACATTCAGCCTGTGTGGATTATAGTTAAACTTCCCGAGTCACCAACCTCAAAGCACCCCACGCAAACAGTGGGAGATAATATCAACTCCACCAGTGCAAACCACTGACCGGCCCTTCATCCTTCCTCTGGGACTTATCTGTGTTGTTATTGTGCACTTACTCAGCTACTGAGTGGTAGAGCTTAGCAATGCCCTGGTGAGTCCAGTCCTTCCCCAACTGTGGCAAGATCTGTCCAAACACGTCTGACCTAAAACATTCAAACAAACGTATAGATATTAGTGACATAAACACAGAGATATCTTCATCCGTCGGGTACATCACTGAGCAAAGGGCTCCAAAACCTTGTAAGAGCAGATGAACAAAGAAGAAAAGAAAAGCAGATGGGTAGTAAAGACTGTTCAGAGAAGGTCACATAAAGCACCATAACTACTTTACCATTTCATCATACACAGAGAACATTATGGACTGTTCTCCACTAATGAGGATTACTGGCCTATAGGGCAGGCACTGTCTCAACCTTCTCCTTATGGCTGTGTGTGCTTACAGACTGAAATGTAAATGGGCTCATTATAGTCCCTGTGCTCTTCACCCTGTTACTCAAAGAAAGCCACATGTCACAGGTTGGCTTAAAGGGTCACATATATAATAAACTTCAGTCAATCTGGACCCGTTTGATGTTGACCACCTATGAACCTCATAGAGTGGGCGTCATCAGTCGCCTCAAACGAGATGGAGCCTAACTTCAAGCTAATTAAAAAAGGTTAACACAAAGAAAAGTGGATTATGGACTTAATGTCCGCTATTTGAGAAGGGCCAATTTGTCCGTGGCAATGAAGTTGCGCAAATAACATGTCTAAGAAGGGGAAATAAATGTTCTGTAAAACTCATTTTACTTTCTTTCTTTCATCCAACCTATCCGATGTTGTGCAACGATACAAGTCACTGGTCACCTGCTCGCCTCCATCTGCAGTGATCACGCTAGACTTCAAATAAGGAGCCTTATTTCACAGTGTGTGGTCAATGTATAGCCATGAGGGACGTAACATTGCAGGGCACTTCTACAGATGGTCCCTTGCTAATGCACACACACACAATTACTTTTCTTCTTGCTTACAGATTATGATCCAAGAGTTTACCAAAGCAGTAAACCAAGGGGAAACACTGTCAGTATAGTTTAAGACGTTCAGTATTTATGTGTACATTAAAGTGCTATGTAGTGACGTAAAAGTAGAACAACACCTCAGAGAAGTTCAGCACCATTGGTCTGATTAGAGGGATCATGAAACTGCTGTTGTGCGGCACGTACTTGGTGATGGTGCCATCAATGTCCGAGATAATGACTTTGTCGTCCCAGTTCCACAGGTAGATGGTGCCCTCGCAGCGGCATGTGCCCTGGTATTGGGTAGTGATGCTGAATGTCACATCATTAGGTCCCTCCTTCAGTTTCAGACTGGCCTGGTAACACAAGCAAGACAGTGAAGCCATCTGGAGGCAATTGCATTCACTCACATGTGTCCCAACAGTGTAGGCATTACTCTTCAGTAGGATTGGTTTTCCCACAGTGAACATACACAGGTCTTTAGAGCCCCCTACTGACTGCAAGTAGAGCAAACACTATGCAGCTCAAAGCGAGCCAGCAGAGGGAGCTCTAAACTACAGAATACAACCTTTAAAAGTAAAATGCTCATTGAATACTGTGCACTTCAGTTTGCATACGGAACAATTCATCCTTTCTGAAAACAAGCAACATTTATATTTTATATTTATATTAAAATTTCAAATAAAAGTACAACCTCTGAAGCCAAAGCAGTTTCAGGGCTCCCGTCACATTTTACTCACGGCAGCCTTGTTTTTCACTGCAATATAATACTGCTGCACCTTAACGGTAAAAACATGGCTAGTAGTAACTAAGTAACTAACCTGAATCTCTAAAAACAACATTTTTACAAGTACCCACAAGTTTGAACAAATATTGAGGGACAACCGGCTGTACATATTGAACCATTTACATTTGTGAAACCTCTTGTCCTGTCGTCTCTGCTCTGTGTAAATAGCCTTCATTTCAGTGGAAGTGTCACTGACTTCTTGTCACGTGACTGCTGGTCTCCTCCTTCATGGCAGGATACAGTTATTCAGGATCTGGTTAGTGCAAACCTTTGTTTTTTTGCTACATTTCTAAACGAGATATGTAGTAGAATAAGTGATTTTGATTAAATATCACTAATTTTAGATTTGTTTTATTTGTGCAAGTGTTCGTCACACAAGAATTGTTCAAGTAACGTCAGAAATGTTTTAATCTGTCGAAGTTTTGTTTCTGGCTATGACAAATGGTGTTCATTTTTTGGTGATTTTCTTATACTTTTAAAAAGAAGTTTGCGAGATGATTTTGAGGAAGGAAAACACGTGTGTGCATGTACTTACTATCTGATCCGAGGAGAGGCGTAGTGACTTCCTGTAAGTGGTTGGGCTTGGGTGGTGCTGACCATCTACTGGCTGCAGTCTCTCCTGACAGGATGCAGCGCTCACTTCCTTGGCCTCTTCATCACTGGAGGAGTCTCCTGCTTTAGGTCTACAGGAAACAAAAATAATTCCCGTTATCTTTTCACTGCATGTAGATAAAATTGCTTGAAAACAAAAATGGTCTGCGAGTGAAATAACCACTATATGACTACTGTACGTGTAAACTAAACCTATGCTGCCATAGGTTTTGATTTGAGGCAGAATAAACACATTCAGTTAAATGTCACTTCACATACTCATCAAAAACACTTTAGTTGGCCGACTTTATTCTCTCACGATATAATGTGATTATGCTGAGTGGCAGTTTTTAATTTTACAATGTCATGCCAGAGTCCATCAGGTCACTGAACTCATTTGAGTATAAAGAAACCTTTGGTACCACTTACGGCTTGGGCAGTTTCTCCTGAGAAATGGAGGGTTCTTCCTCCTCCAGATGAGAGTCCTCCTTGGCTTCAAGCTTCGTCTCCGACTGAAGGAATAAAAAGAAAATATTCCAAGATATAAAAAACAAAACACTGTCAAAACAATACAGTGATAGCAGTTTTGCTTTTTGACACTTCTTATGATAACATGTGCACACCTGCTTGATTGAACTATCTGCCCTTTTTCGCCAGAACCACCAGCGACCGGACTTCTTTGGCATTTTCTCCTTCATCCAGGCCTCCTCTGTAGCCTAGGATACACAAGAAGACCGGTAATGAGGAGCTAGTTGCACATTTACAATGATCCATAAGAAATGACAATACATGGAACAAAACAAACCAAGAGCCCAGTCACCTTTGGTAAGTTCTTCTGAAATGCTTGTAGACTCAGAATCAAGGGTGCAGCGAGTGTCCAGTTATAATATCTGAGAATACAGGCGTCCGTTAAGAGACAGTTAAGCATCTTCTAGCAATATGTTGACCACACACTTAAAAATATATCTCTTGTACATTTCACGTGTGTAATACAAATGCTTACTTACCTATTTCCTATTTTTACTACCAGGTTAGGGTTATCTATAATTGCTGGGTTTTCAGCAAATTCTTGATAGGTGATGATATGCTCCATGAACCTTTCTGCAAACACAGAAGGGAGAGGAACATTAATTATAGACAGCAGATGAAAAGGTCAGTGGTGGTGAGCCATATCATCTTACTTAGAGCCACACAGAAAGGTCAGGAAACTTTTCATCAGCCACATTAGCTGAGGGCTTCTAAAAAAAAAAAACACTTCCAGAAGAGTGTACGAGAGTCAGGAGAGAAAGTAGTCAGGATTTAATCACAGTAAAACAGACACGTGAGGGCTTAAAGGGGAATGTGGGTGCACACATTGTTAACCTTACACATACTAAGCTGATTTTTGTGGCTGCAGGCCTTCTATTGACGCCAATACAGTAGGGACATGTTGTAGTTACACAATGAATTTAGTACGTCTCTATGGACTGAGGTTAACTTCCTATCCTGCATAAAAGTACTAAGTGCACTTTCGTCTACATTTTTCATGAGTGCCATTCTGGTGTACCTTTGGATATTTCAGCGTTTTCTGTGAGGCCTCCACACAGAGAAAGAGTGACGTCGGGGAGGTCACTCGCTGAGTCAGAAAGACACTCTGTTCCGCTGTCAGCTGCTGCACTGCCCACCGACTGTGGAGACTGTGAGCCGGAGTGCATCTCCGAGTCCATCCAGAGCTTTGTCGCTGCCTCAGACTCACTGGAGCAACAACAGAGTACAATACGTCATGATGCTGGTCAAGAGGAAGAATATTTTTGCTTCGTTTGGTTTTAAAATAGACCACATTTCCATTTTTAATGAAAACAGGTCAGACAGTGACATTAATTAGGCGCCTTTTTAATTATCTAACCTCTTAGGGAAATATCGTGCAGCAACATCAGGTTCAAGTACATTCAGGTCATCTAGGTAGATATCCTCAGGACCCTGATGCTGGCTCCTCTTTGGGACACCTTCATTCAACAACAGAAATATTTAGCAGTTAATCCCAAATAACCAGGAGATATCAAAAAGGGGCAATTGATAGCCACCAAACATACCTTTCTTCTTAGAGGGTGAATCGCTCTGTTGGCTGTTGAAAGGGGTTGAGGTCGCCACATTGGGAGGCAGTACATCCAGGGGCTCTGTGGGGGTCGAAGGACTCACAGAGGTTAAGGTGCCGATAGATTCGAGCGGAATCACAGGTGACCCAGTGGTGATGGGGGTGCGTGGCTCGGGCTTGACAATGGTACACATTGAGGAGGAGTCACCATCTCCCCTTTCAATCTCAGCGTCGTTCTCCATGGCCTCAGAGCTGAGGATGACGCGGAAGTGAGTGCTCTCTGATGGGGTGATGGTCACTGTTTTTAGTAGTTCTGTTCTCTCTTTTTTGGGGACCTGGATGTTGGAAAGAACAAATTCCAAACAAGAAAACATTGGTGAATGCCAGAATCTTCAGGAAACAGCACAAGTAGCTTTTAGGAACACATTTCTTCTCAAGAACAGTTGCTGAATGAGACCCGATGTTAGTGGAGAGAGACGCCTACCCTGGTTGTTTCTGGAAACTCCCCCCAGGTCCACTGCATGTGGGACTCAGCTCTGAGCATACTCTCCGAGGGCCTGACCAACAGTTCAGAGTCACTCTTTGGAGAAAAGGCCTGAGACAAGCCATGACTAAAGGGATAGATAAACAAATGCAAAGATAATCAATAAGAGTCTATTTACATTTCTCTGCCACACCCTTGCTGATGGCTCTGTGTTCATGTCAATACATACCTGTCATTCGACGGCCAGTCCCCATCAGACAGTGGATAGCCATCAATGTTGTGTCTGGCTGCAGGTAATTTGGGGTCAATGTCTCGCATTGTGGACACTGATGGTGATCTGAATACACGGGGAAACCAGCGTTAACTCCGTTAACCAAAACTATGACTAAATATGTTCGTAAACAACCTTCCTTTCCATGATTAAGACGATTACGAGACGGTTATTAAACACTGACGTGACGATATCAACATGCAATATTGACGCAAGACGACAAGACTAAATGTAGTTTAAAGATTTAAGAAATTACCAAAATCTGTCTTTATTGACAGAAAAGGAGACAAAATATTATAGACCGTCTTTTTCTTCTTTCTTTTTTTAATGCAGCAGTTCTGTTTCCTGTGCTGCGCGCACTACATCAGGATTACAGCCGCCGCACACAATGAGCACAGGACTCACTTACTTAAAACACATCTCTGCCACAACAGTGAGCATTGACCCTGAACCTACCGTGAGACATGTGCTGCAGCTTCCTCGTCAGAACTCATGTCCATCTCAAAGATCTCCTCGTTTTGCACAGTGCTGGACATAGCAACATTCGTAGCAGCAGGTGCGTTAGCAGCAATAGCGTTACCAGCGGTGACTGACATGGGCGGGGTCAGCTCCTCTCTTCGGGGGTCTCCTTTGTGCTTCTTCCTCCGTTTCTTCTTCTTTTTTGTGGACGCGGTGCTCGGAGCAGGAGGCTCGGGCGGGTCCTCTGGGTCAGCCAGGTCATCCTCCAGATCTGTTGGTGCCCTGTGCTCAACCTCTGAGATCCAGAACAGGTGACTCTCAGTGGGAATTGGGGAGGTGGCCAGGTGTGCGGGGACAATCTGTTAAGGCATCGATTGAAGGTCATGAGAAGGCAGGAACTTGAGGCTTAAGACATGTTTAAACAAGTGCAAACCCAAGGGGCATTAATGGTTCCTAGTGTGTGTTTGTCGCCTATGACTGAAGTTTGTCACTGCTTAGTTATCACATTGAGACTTCAGAAAGCTTGAGCAAGGGTCAAATGTCAAACGTAGCAATTACACAACAGTGGAGTATTTATTTGCTAACACAAACACTTCCCTACACTTGCTGAAGGCGTTAAGATTGTCTTTCTGGTTAGTGTGTACAAAACCATGCCGATCATCCTTACGAGTATGGAAGTTTCTTCAAGTAATAATAATATATCAGAGGATGATGGCCATTGGTGTCTCGGCTGAAGCACAAAACAACGTCATACTAAAGAGGTTCCTGCTTCACAAGCAACAAACCTAATTAGAAACCTGGACAGATGCTGTTGTTGATTTATGATAGAAACATCATTTGCAGTGCATTAAATATCGTAATTGACTACAAACAAATCTAAATTAAAGTGTGTGTTATTAACCTGCAACAGAACTGTTATTTCATCTTATTTTTATTAGTTGATTGTATGCTCACATTCAGTTGCTCAGATTCCTGGACAAAAAAGGCCTCCCCGTTGTCTCCAAGCTTCATGTGCAGCTCTACTGGCTCTCCATTCACTTCGATGTCAATCTGGAAGATTTCGACGGAAGATAAAAAGAGATGTAATCATACTGTTTTAGGAAATCAAAATGCGTTCTCTCTTGATAAACCCCTAGAGATGTATCATCTGGTTTTCAAGGGTGTACCAAACAAACAACTTGAAAACAGAACAGTACAATACAGAATAATATATAAAACACAACAATGACAAAACAAACAACAAAACAGCAATTGAAAGGGTTACAATTATAGACTAATAATAATAAATTGTATTTATAAAGTGCCTTTCAAAGCTAAAAGCAATCTCAAGGAGCTAGACCAAATCAAAAGAAAGATGATCGATCTATAAATAAGGAAACAGTGATAGCATTAATGAAAATATTTTAGGGTAACTTATTCCAATCAGAAGGAGCCCGAAAAATAAAAGCTTTTTTACCAACTTCCTTGGATACAAAAGGAGACCATAAAAATTAGCCATACAAATCTGATCAGAACTTCAAAGTGAATAACTTTAACAAGGATCAAGAAATAGTTTTAGACAATAAGGATGGTTAAAGTTAATGTATTTAAAAATAAATAAATACCAGTGACAAGAGAAAAATCATGAATAGGACACTGCAAATGGTGTCAATTATGCCTTTTTAATAGAGTGTAAAAACTAATTGGGTCATGTTTTATGATACTTCCAACGTTCAATGTCAGGCCACATAGAAGGCCCGTAGCTATTTACAGCCCCATCTTTCTCCGGGGGCTTTACAAAACCCAATAACTGTATGGGTCCTCTGAGCTTGCTTTCTGTGGAGCCTGCCAATAGAACAGGGCCATTCATGTTTGCCGGGCCATTGACCTGAGGCCATTCAGAAACTTGACATTACAAAAAGCAAAAACCAGATCACGTCTGGCCGAGACTACAGGGAGGCAGAATTTCACTCACAAGGGCTGAGCCCAATCCGACAGCCTGAAACCAAATCATCAATATTAATTCAGCCAACATCATCTGTTTTTCCCTCTTGTGATCCGTCATGTCGTATCTTTCCTTTATTGCCGGTGTGGTTTCTCAGCAGCCTCAACATTTAATTTCACATCCTCAGGGTTGCTAAGGGCAATTTATGTACAGTGTGTGATCGGTGGGAATTTCAATGCCCGATTAATAATGAGCCAGAATAAATGAGGGTCCTCTTCAGCCTTTCACAGCCGGGGACAGGTTACATTTACTTGTGGATTTGCCAACACCATGCTGGATTACTTGAATGACTGAAGGCTATGGCTACCAGCAGATGTTCAAAATGAACATGCAGTAATTAGTTGTATACTAGAGTTCACTATATAGTTCTCTCTGACAGCCAATATGACATTTTAATGTTGTTCTTACTTCTGACCGGAAAAACGGAAGAAAAGACAGACAGTTTCTACTTATTATCCCAAATGTTTTTTTGGAATCAAACAGTACTTTCAAAAACATTTCTGTTTGCCAACCAAAGTGACTAATGTGCAGGCACAGGCCCACCATCCACAGCCAGTATTAGTATTTGGCTGGCAACTACAGCTTAATTCCCACTCTGAACTTTAAAAAATATCTGCATGTCAGAGACAATTATCCCATCGTTTATTTGGTCCAGTAACTTCCTAAAAAAATAAAAAAATAAAAAATAGCAGCAGCCCTCAAGGCTGTGATAAGTGATCTCAGTGACGCATGCACAACTGTTTGTTACACAACAACCTTGTTGTTGAGGCCTTCTTCTTCACGTTTTCTCCCCCTCCCACACATATAGGTTGTAGAGCTGTTGCCATAGGAACCACTCATTCAGTCCTGCCTCCAAGCCCATGAGCACTCTGGGTAGGTGGTGAGACAGTGTCAATCCCCCGCAAGTCATCACCCACTCTGATCCTCAAGCACGTAAATAAGCTTTCTTTAATTAAGTCGGAGCCCAACATTACTGCTCTAAGAATAGAAGTCGTGGACAAGTTCACGTTTGATAGTGATGTGGTGGGAAATAAACAATTCAATCTAATTTTAGCAATTACTAATTACTGACTGAAGTAGTATTTAAATAAGATGATAAACTTAACTTAAGTAACCTCAATTTCATTGACACACAAGAAAGGCTGTATTCAGTTATTGTGTTATTATTTTCCCTACATTTACTTCCTACCAAAGCAGACTTAACTTGCTCTCCCTACCCAACAACTAGGCCAACACAAAGGAGTCATTTTCTCAACTGAGAAGTGAGCACTAAGGTTTGCACTGTTGTTCCCTAACCATGATTAATTGGATGTTAACTCCAGGCAAGAATATAGATTTTTTTTAAAAGCTCAAAACATCCCATCCCTTCTATGTTTTGCAAACAGAAATAAACATTTCCCCGAATGGTTTAAAGATGCTTAATTGAAGACACATGACATGAGAACGGGTAACCTGACTGCTAAATAAGGCAACTTATTTCAGTGAGGCATACAGATGACCCAAGACATGGATCTGTTTCATTTAAACATTGTTTTCTACAACTTATGAATTTGAAATAAATCAAAATTGAAGTCTAAAATGATGTGTTGTTCAGTGACCTGACACAGTGGCAGGTGAGGAAGAAAACGGCACTTCAGACCCTGCCCAGGGTCAAGGTTAATAACCCTAATACACAAACTGTTGTTTTTGGTTCACCAATCTCAACATTTCAATTACAATTATAAGAGTGACATAACGCTCTTAAGTACATTATTACGCTACCAGACAAAAACAGTATTACTCTTATGCTGTAGGACAAGTGCCTCACATTGTGAAGAATAGGGCCTGCTTCTTACACTCATTCTCTCAATGGAGCATTTATAAGCTTGGACGTTTCTTGTTATGGAGGACTTCAATGTGAGAGAAAAAAAAATATATATAAAACTCGAACTTACCACTTTCTCTTTGGAGCGTAGTACCCCCAGTTTGCCAAAGCGCACATGGAACGGTGAGCACTGGTAGGTGCCATCTCTCTGGCGGACAACCACAACATCAATGCAGCCTGACAACGTGGCCTGATTAATGCCCTTATACAGTTCTTTGACGGTTACCAGCACCTGACCTGCCAGCTGCCCCACGTAGTTCATGGTGTCCGCCTGGAGGGGAGGAAACAACAAAATATTAGCTGAGTTAAGGGAAGGATGAGAGGAAGTATTGTTCAGCAAGTCCTGAAGGAGAGATTTGGCTCGTACACGTTAGTTTTCCACTTGATTTAGCACTCTCTCAGTCTATCGACTCACTGTTGTCTCTTCTTTTAAGTTTGTTCTTCTGGACAGTCGCACAGTCTCATTTGTCTTTTGCTTTTATTGCTCAGCTCCCTTTATGTCTGCCTGCCTGCCCTGTGGTGTCTGTTATCACCTGACCTGGATACAGACTGCCAGAGTGCCACTGTTACCCTGTCACTGGCCGCTGTCCCACATGAGCAACATCAGAGAGGGGGGGCTAACTGCTGGGCTGAAACAATGAGAAGAGACAACCTCACACAGAGTTCCCACTGCCCTGCTGCAATAGAAGCAGCTGACTTCCTGTTTACATTCATAACCCTCTGCTAAGTATACTAAATACGTTACTAAAAGCCATAGCCCTGTGGCTAATTATAAATTGGATTTGGATTAATCCTGCCCATTTCATCAAAGCACTTTTTTGTTGTTTGGGAGAAGCAGTTTCTGTAAATTATTTCACAAGCAATCTGTTGGAGCTACTAAACCACAGAGAAAATTACACACAGGCTTCGGCTAATCACACAAACTTTCCAGCCTTCCTGTGGCCTCATTACTGAACAAGATGATTTGCAGTCATTAGTGCACTGTGACACAGACTGCATGCACAAAACTTTTAACTTAGCTAATATGATTTTGTGTTTTTTGGATCAGGGTCTAGTTTAGTGGCACTTGTAAACATGTTGACTTCATTGGGTTTAAGCAACCTGAAATGGTCCTATCTCACACTGACCTTTTGTTCAGAGTCAAGCAATGAGAGCAGTGAGTGTGTGTGTGTGTGTGTGTGGGGGGGGGGGGGGGTTGTAGGGTAGAGAATAGGGCCATTTGTACAAGGGTGGCATCATAGAATATGGGAAACTGGCATGAAAAGGCTAATGAAAAGATGGAAATAAAGAATACATGCAGGGTAATCAGAATAGTTCCCACACTTCTAACCACACACAGGAAGCAACCATCATGAAATCAAGAAGGCATCACTGACAGTTCAATGGGTTGTAGAGAGGTTTAGATCATTTGACCCGTCAACAACAGGGAGCCTTCAATTCTCTCAATGAACTTCACCCCACATTTGTAGACAAGGAGGATGGAAAGAAACAAGTTATGTGGGAGATTAAGGCCCTTTGTTGAAATTCACTACAATGATGATAATATGAAACAACAATCTGAAGGAAAGTAACCAGTCACAACAAAAACTGAAAAAATCTATTATTTTAAAGTGGATTTTACTACAACTGCTCGTGTGGCATACATAAGTTCTAAACTAAAAGAAGTGTTATAAAAGCTGGACTATTATTATTATTATTATTATTATTATTATTATTATTATTATATGTAGCCACGTGGTTCCCTCTAATGCCCTGGAGATCTTATTCTGAATGAAAAGCATAAAAAAGCAACACTCCTCAGCTGCAAAATAATTGCACTGTGCCACTGATGTGGGGGTAAAATGTCCACATGTAGCATGGTGTTGGTCAATTCTTTATGAAAGTCATGTTGTCATGTATGTTTTCTCTATCTGGATTTTCTGTATCTCTGAAAACCAAAAACGGCCTTGTTGCTATCAAGCAAATAACACATGGTACAAGTTTGGAGAATTATGTAAAACGTTCACTTTTATTTTGACACCACAAAGTCACATTGCAGGTGCACCAAGTACAAAGCCCCTGCCCTCTGGACTGACGGTGTTAACACCAGGTGCAGAGATACATAAAGGTGTTTGTCATAACAAACATCCAATCCTCTGTAAAGGCCATCATTATATAATAGTGAATATTCTACTTTAAGAGCAAGAATGACCCTTACACAGGAGCTATCTGGAAAGGCGGCACTATTCAGTTATCTAGAACACTGTCACGTGTGACTTTACCTACTCAGTGTCTTTTCATTCTTTCCGATTAAACTCAGAAGTACACACACACACACACACACACACACACACACGATATTTTAGATTAGAAAAGGCAATGCAGGCTTCATAACCCAACCAGATTTTTATTTATTTAGACCATCTCAAATACAAACACTACATCTGTGTCCCACCCTCTTCTTTAACAGTCCCTGACGACAGTCTTGTATGTTGCCCTAAAAAAACATCATCCGATTGATTCACTGCAGTCAGATATCACCCCACTAGGCTTGGCTACTATTATAAACCAATAACTACAAGCAACCTGCCAAACCAAACAATACAGGATGACTAACAGAATACTAGGCTGTGACCGACTAAAGTGACCCATCAGCTCTGACTCACCAGGGACCAAGACGACCTCAGAGACGAGGACTCATCTTGTTCACTGTGGTCTGTGTTGTCGTCTGTGTTGCCTCCCAGGAGCTCCCTGTCCCCGCAGGATCTCTGTCTCTTCATCACAGTTAGTGGAGCACCAGCTCTTACTTTCCCCCCCTCAGGATACTCCACTGGGATCAATGTCTTCCTTCCTCAGATTATGATCATAGTGCCTCCCTGCCATCCTGAATCCAATCTCAAACGTGGCCCACCTAATCACGTTGGAATAACCTTACCAAGGGTAAATATGAGTGCACTGCTATCTGACACAATTGCGCAACACCGTCATAAACTTTGTCATCCTTCTTTTGGGCTATCCTTTGCAGGTTGTGCTCTTCCAGTCATCTGACAGGACATAAAAGGGTTCAGCCAATGATATAGCTTATTTCATGGTGGCGGCGTATGGCTGATAAGGGACAGCTAGTTTCTGTGAACGGCTATGCAATGTTTTTCCCTGATAAGAGCACACGCTCAGGAAAGAAAAAAAGTACACTGCAGTGTGACGTTATTATGTCAGTCAGTCAGTAACATGTACGATCGTTGCTGCGTGTGCTTGTTACTGGGCATGACTAATCAAATATCATAGATTGTGGCTGCAGGAGTCAACCAATGGGATATCTGTACATTGGACTTCAACATGTTGATCTTTTGTTAGTCATTGCCCTTGAACTTTTTGACATCTGGAACATGTCGCAAAAGTGAAAAGGTGAAAGTTCTATAAATACAAAAGTGATATTCTCAGTGGGGATTACCGGTAGTCTATATTTAATATCAATACAGCTAAAAATGTGTCAAAGTGCTTATAGATGGAATACACCCACGAGACTGTAGTCCAAGCAATGATAAATTCAAACATGTTTCTGTCATCACAAGGTTATCTCTAATCTGACTTCCAGCATCCGTCTGCCTCGTTTAACTCCTAAGTGAATGCCTAAGATAAACATAATGCATGCATGAGGCTCTTCCAAAAAGGCCTCATCCCCACTGTCCCATCTGCTAAGCCTTTTGTAAACACTATCAAACAAAACACATGGGCCTACTGGGTGCAAGGCTGTTGGCGTATCCTCCCTGTGCCAGAATCTGTTCTGTGTTTCAATATTTGACAAGTCATGTATAAATAGATTTATACTTTCCTTTTAGAGATAAAGAAGTTGTACTACGTCATAAACATCTCAGCAGAAACTGAAAACACTAAGCAAGAATCAATGTAAAAAGCCCTCACCTTTAATAAGTACATACTGTACTTGGACCATTTAGAATTGCAAGACCAGGCCTGAGTATTATGGTTGTAGTTACTTTCATAATTATGGTTTTCATCTGAAATGATCCAGTCCACATTTGCTTTGATGGATTGACAAAAGAATCAGTTCTGTCTGTGACTGAGCGCGAGGCCGACCAGACAACACAATGTTCATGTTACACTCTCTCAAGTATTAGGTTACACCAAACTGCACCGACATGAGCCTACTTATTATGGGTGTAATATAAACCACGACAACCACAACCCCAGACAGACAGTGTTGGCTTTTATTTGAACACATTCTGCAGTGTAAGAAAAACACCCTGTGAGAAAGAAGAAGAAGCCAAAAGCAGTGTAAAGTTGTTTTCTGAAGGTACAACAAATCCAATATTTACTCAATCTTCTTCAGTTGCAGTAAGTGTAGAAAAGGGAAGCCTGGACAAATGCTTTTCAGGTTTGGTAAACTGCAATCTTCTTCACTGAGTTTACAGTGTAGAAAAAAACTCAACGTCAAAACCAAGGCAGTTAGCTTAAGCTTAGGTTATTCGGTACACCCAGTTTATGGATGTATAATAAAGGTCCTGCAATAAATACTACCTTTGAAGATAATAATGTTCAATCTTTGTTGAAACTATTTCAGAGATGTGTTGATTCAACTTTATGGTGATTTCGATGGTGTAGTTTATAGTGTTGTTACACTGTAATGAGTTGTACTGGTAAGTGTTTGTAATATTTAGTCTGCATAACACAGTACAGTGTAACATCTCCACAACTAGTCTCCAATATTATGCATGTAATTAAACACCTCTCTAAAAAGAAATGAACCATCATTAAAAAAAAAACAACGTTGTTATGTTAGACTGCTTTAGCTTAGTGTAGAGTGCAAATAAGTTGAAATGTACTGCTCATCATGAGGTGTCCTGATAAGATTGTTTGGAAAGTTCCCCGAGGGCCGTGCTAGACTGATTTGAGTGTCAAGTGACAATATCAGCGAGGGACCATCTCACAGACATTTACATGAAATGCCTGAAACCCCATTAACCTTCTTGTTACCTACTGAGGTATTAGTTAATTGTGTTTTCTAAATATCAGTCTAAAAATACTCCATTACAAGTAAAATACCTGAATTCAAAATGTTACATTATGTTGTTGTAAAAGTACTATTTTTAGCAAAATGTACTTAAAGTATGAAAAGTGAAAGTACCCATTATGCATAATGGCTACTTTCACAGTGATATATTAAATACATATACTGTAACTGATATACTATAGTATTATGTTTTTATTAACACATGTGAGAGCATTAATGTGGAGCCAATTTTGGATACTTGTATATACTACTGGGTATATTAGTAGTATTTCATATATGCATATCATCAGTTTGTATGTAAAAAGTAACTAAAGCTGTCAAATAAATGTATTGTACTGAAATGTAACGTTAGTGGAGTAGAAGTATAAAGTAGGAGGACATGCTATCAAGTGAAGTACAAGTATGTTAAAATTGTACTTAAGTGCAGTACTTGAGTAAATTACATTGCACCACTGCAAGCCAACAACACTTATCTACGCTAACAGTCTGCGAACTATTCTACAAAACGTGAATTAACACAAGACAACGTTACAAGATAGCTACTTTTCGCACATTTTTTTGGGTCTAAAAATGCTAATTTCGGAGATTAAAGCTGCCATATTGCTTGATTGAAATGTCACCACAACCGTTGTAACGTTATATGAACGGAAACAAACAAACAGAAACCAAAAACGGAACAATGTCTACTCTGTACTGCAATTATTGCCAATAGTAGAGATTAAAACCATAAACAATGACAGAAAATAGTAGACAGGAACATAAATGAATGGACACGGGGCTCGGCTAGCCGTCCGCCTGTTAGTCAACCCGCAGCTAGCTGTAATGTTATCGTTGGGTTACCGTTAATAGCAAACGGTGAAACGGTAACAGGCATGAGTCACTGCTAACGCTAGGTTGCTGGTTTCAATGAGAGGTGGTTACGTTAATTTGTTACGTGATAAATTAATGTCCACACTATGTGTAGCTATGTGTCTCTGGGTTCAATTAAACCATTGTAGCTAAAAAAATATGTTAGCCAGTTTACAAGCTAGCTAACATTAGCTGACGGTACATTCAGAAATGTGCATCATCAGAGGCAGCGGCCAACGGCTATCAAACGGCTTGAAATCATCGGTTACTATTTACCTTTCAGCTTCTCCAGCGGGATGCTGCCGGTGAAGGACGTTATGGCGTCTTCAGTGAGTCCCCATATTTGTGGCTGTGAAACTCCTCAGATGCCTCTTGACGTGTCCGTGTTTGGACCACCGTGGCAGACTGGTTTAGCTGGAAAGGAGTTGAAGTTGATGGGACAGGGAGCCGCACAGTGGCGGCGCACTCACACAGCTGCTGCTGCGACTATTTAATCCAGGGTTCAATTATTATACAATGCAACTTTGATCTCCCTCGTTTTATTTAGGAAAACTTTGCACTGAGCAGCCCTGTTTAGAGGACATGTATTGACAGATTTTTACACAAAGGGTTATATATGTGGGTGAGAGGTAAACTGTGACATTTCTGAGGTTTGGGAATCTTGGCTCCAAACCTTTTGTGCTAAAAGACTATATTTAGTATGATCAGGAAAACTGCCACAACACTTTTTCTGATTGATCTTGACATCTGGTACGGACATACTTTAGGTAAGCATCTAAAAACTTTTAATTTTATTTTTGATCAAATGAAAAATCACACTTTTAATAGTCAAGGATTTTTGAAAAACAAAGAAACACACTAACATTTTGTTTATTAAATGTGTTCCATGTTTGTTTGTTTTGTATTCCAATGCATATGCATGTATATCTTTTGATATGTAACTTGTTATGAGTTCATAGATACAAACTACTTTGTGTAATTTCTGAGAAACAGCCATTTTCAGATGCCACCATTAGAGCAGCTTTTCTAATAGGCCATTATTAATCACTCAAACCCTTGAGCTTGTTGCAAATCCAATTATGTAACTAATGGAGGCATTTTTCTCAATGAATGAACTGTTTATGGGAAATTAAGTAAAGACGAAGGGAAAGCTCTCTCTGCCTTGGAAGAGAAAACAGACTTATGCTAAACTTTTAAATTAGACATACAGACCCAAACTAAATGCTGCAAGGCAGTTTAAAGTTTCCTTATATTGCAACATTCCCTCTTAGTGTCTGACGCTCACACAACACAACAACTTCTATTGAAAGTATGCAAGTTATGCCTGTACGACTTTGCACACAGCTTTGTATGCTGCGTGAGACAACTTGAATTATCCAGTTGAAACTGTCATGTGAGTGAGTTGTTTTGACACACTACACATCAGGGTTTATCTGCTCCACCTCTTTAACAAACTTAAAATTTATGACACTTGCAAGCAGTACATCAACAGCACAAAGCATACATGCACACAGCACAAGTTTAACATATAGCTGTTTATAAATAGACACCAAGCATGAGCATGTGACATCCACTGGCACATTTTTCCATTGTCTCACAACACAAAGCAAATAGCTGGTAGGAAGTTCATGACATTATTTTTTCTTTATTATTTTTTTTTTTACAGTGCATAAACCTCAGGCATGACTTGGTTTTAGAGGTGAAAAGGTTTTTCAAAAGTAATTCTGTAATAGTTTAAGAACACCACGCCTTGCTTTTGCTGGCCTTCATTGCTAAAACAAAGATTAATGATAGGTCAACCATCTCCCATGATTACACGTTTACATTTACTGCTGATCGGGTCAGAAAATATGTCACGCAACTACAAGCACACGATTATCCTCTCCATATCACATCCATTGTTTGCTTCCTCCACAAGCAATGCCCAAAGCTCTTTAGCCCAGCACATGAAAGACGCAGGAGGAAGCAGCTGTATTAATCATTTATTTAAACTGCTCTGTGCACCGGCATGTGCCGGGGTAAAACGCTTTGGAGATAGCCCAGTCGTTCATCTTTTCTGCTTTCCTTCATTGCATCATCCTTTAGCCTTTCTTCTCCTCCTCCTCTGGGTTGTAGACGCTGACTGTGAACTCGCCAGCCTCTTTGCCGTACTTGTTCTTAACCAGGAGCGCGTATTTGCCAGAGTCAGCCGTGGTGACACAGGCGATTGTGATGCTGGCAAACTTGCCGTGCTCGAATTTGAGTTGGTAGCGCTCATCAGATACCAGCTCCTTGTCGTTCTTTATCCAGCTTACCTCAGGTACGGGCTCGCCCCAGACATTGCCAGTCAGGTTGAGGGACTAAAGAGAAAAAGAGGAATGCAGGGGTGTGTTATACAAGTCTGGATTCTACAGACTTAAGAGGAAAGAGACGCTCCTAGGAATGAGATAACCAAAAAAGAGGAAGGTGAGAGTTTAAAGTGATAGTTTGGATATTTATACTTATTCATAGTCAGTGTATTACCTACAGTAGATGGCGGTCGGCACGCCCCCAGTTCGGAGAAACAGACAGTAGTACAGACACAGAAGCTAAGTAATGTACTGCTGTGGAGGGGGCAGCAGCAAAACATATTTTAGCCACCAAAATCAATATCAGTTTAAGTGTACGGTGCATTAACAATATTTTCACCACTTTCCCTTGCTGTCAGATAGCCTTTTCCAAACAGGGAACTGAAGCCTTTATATCCTTCTCTGCTCAGTTCAAAGCCACCAGACTCCTCAAACACTAACTAACCGATCGAGGCAGCGGTAGACCAGCAACTTTAGTCTTCTGCAAGATAAAATGACTGTTTTTTTGTCAATAGGAGTCTGATGGCTTAGAAGAGAGCATATATAACTGCTGTCTGACAGCAAGGTAAAGAGGTGAACATATTCTTTTACAGGCTAAAACAACATTACGCTGTTGCTCCCTGTCCGCAGCACTACGATGCTTAGCTTCCTGATGGTACTCCTGTTTGTTGATCTCCGACCGCCATCTGCAGTAGGTAACGCACTGAATATGGAGAAGTACCTCATGTAGCACCACTTCAAAACATCCCAACTGTCTCTGTGTTAACTCATTTATTTACCTTGCCCTCTTGGATCGCAACCACATCTGGCAAGCCTCCAACGACACGAGCGCGATCTAAACAAGAAAGACAATAGTGAGCAAATGTTAGTCAGCCATTCAAGTTTTATTCAAACAGCATTTGGCTTGTTGACAACATAATATCAACCAACGCTGACTTTCCAACTGGTTAGCGAACCTTTTATGAAGTATTTTTAACTTTACTCTATGCATGAATGATATTTTAACATAACTTTTGGTTGAAAGTTTCCTTTCTTCAATTCCACATTTCAGAAATATAACCATTTTATCTCTGGGAAAACCATTTTCCACTGTTGAGGTCTTGATATTATGACGACCTACATGCATCTTCAATTCCACTAAAGCAAAGTTTAAAATGATAGCAAAGCTGAAATAGCTTCTATGTCCAGACAAATGTTGCATCATGTCAGAGCGATGTCTCTTGGGGAGAAACCAAACAATAAATAATCACTTACTTCTCTCTGCGATTGCTGCCGCCCTGCGGAAGGAAGGACAAGGCACATTGTCAGAAGCATCTTAAAATGGTTTCACCGGGCAGAACAGTTGCCAACATTTTTTTTATCCTAAGCTATACAATTCCAGGAAATGTATTTTGAGTGCTTCCGAAAGGGCTCTCAAAGTACATAGTCTATTTTAATATTTATTTGTGTAAACATCCTCTTCAAACAGTTACACAGAAGGATTGTGTCAGGTGAGCTCGTTTACTTACTTGAGCCTTTGGAATTCTTCAAATGCCTCTTCCCATGCTGCACCAAAACAATAACATTATTATTATTATTATTATTATTATTATTATTATTATTATTATTATTATTATTATTATTATTATTATTATTATTATTAATGGTTACATAAAAATAAGTTTCTAGGATCATTTTACAAAATCGGAAGATTCTTCCTTGTTTGACTTTAGGAGTTTCACTTCACCTTTGCCACTCAGATCAAAGACTCTCTTGACACCGTCCTTGCCATCAAAGATGTCCATGGAGTATTTGCCCTTGTCCTTCTCAGTGGGCTCATTGATCTTCAGCCAGAGCTCCTCTCCTGTGACTCCAGACTTAACTCTCTCTGAGGTGGCAATCTTAGTCTCTCTAATGGAGAAATGGGAAACATAGAGATCAATTTAGGCTGGACTGTTTCCACTGAAGAGCAAGATTCAGACAGGGAAGCAGTATTTGCAAACTGCACAATCATCCCCGTGTTATAGCAAAATGGGAAGCGTGATTTCCCCCCCCCCCCCCCCCCCCATCTGTGGATTGTTTTCATTAAATTATTTGGAAGATTATGCAGGAGAGCTGAGAGGGTAGTCAAAGTAGTCCAATTTAAAAACACTTTCTGTGTGCAATATTAGTCATTAGAAATGATTTGACTATGAAAGCAAAAGACATATTTATGAATGCAATAATTTCCCCTCATATTACATTTACTAATTGGTCACAGACAGGTAGATCCACCCTAAAGCCTTTTTCTTTCTGAGCATCACTTGGCTGGAAAACACGACCAACTGATTTGAGAGACTCAACCTGTTACTGTTGCTCTGAAGCTAAAAAAGAAAAGGTTGTCAATGATGTGAAGTGAGTCAGGATGATTTTACATACTTCTGGAGCCAACCGACACGCAGCTCCTCATTGTAATATGTGACCACGGAGGAGAAGATGATGCCGTGTTCAGTACTGACGACTTTGATTTCAGAGGAGGAGTTGGCTGGAGGGAAAAGAAAAGAAAAGGCAGGTGTTCATCTACATCCCATGTAAGCCGTATGGATTAATGGTATATAATACTGCAGAAAATATTTCAGTCTCTAGCGGTTTATAGTTCATGCAGCGCGAAAATACTGTACATGTGCACATTCTGCCTCTTTCTGTGGTGCTTAGTTACTGCTTGGTGTGAAGTTTAATGACTCACCAATAACCCTGAACAGCTCATTCATTACAGCTTTGTATCCTGGGGAAGAAAAACAAAAGATAACAATTAATCCTTTTTGCAAGACTGACAACAACGATTTCCACTTTTCCACTCACAAAATTCACAAACGACACTTTACCTTCATCCATCAGATTGAAGGTGCTCTTATCTTTGCCTCTCTCGTCCCTCAGGGTGACCCCGTAAACACCTGTGTCTGCCTTGGAGATCTAGAGTTTGTAAGTAAAGTAAAGCAACTTGAGTATTCATGAGCCAGTTAATTGTGGCCAGCTCTCCTGAGCTCATGCAATGACACCAACCCTCTCTTTATGAGTGATGTTTAAACAGTTTCAATGTACAGGTCCTTTGAAACCTCAACATTACTTCATTGGCACAGACAGACCAGGGTCCGTATTACAGAAACTTCCTATCTTAAGTCTAAGTTTCCCAATTTGGTCTTATTGAAGCAGATCCTACCTAACTTTAGGAATCATTTTCTTATCTTACTTCCTCTTATCTTAACTCAGGTTAGGAAAACTAACTATTTGTCAACTTTTATGTCTGTTACCTAGCAACCAACGCTACTTTTCTCCTCTTGCAGACTTTGTAACTGTTGTTTTTTTTCATTGAAACATGCAATAAAGGAGTTTTAACTTCAAGACAGTTGAGTTACAGGTGTTTGTAACATCTGCCACAAGTACGTCAGTAAATAAGTTCTGCCTGTTGACATTTCGTTAGCAATAAAAGAGCAGCCATGACTTAAAGTAAACTAACACTTCCTGGTTGAAAAGTGAAAGTTAGGACAGCTTAATTATCCTAAATGTGGAAAGATTTAAGATTTTGGGGAATTACGATGCCTGTGTAACATCCTTATCCTACGTTAGGATATGAACATTGATTTAGGAACTTTCATCTATGATCGCCTTTTTCCTAAATCAGGTCCTAACCCTAATTATCATAGTTACCAAACAGAAAGGTAAGACGTTTCTGTAATACAGCCCCAGATTAATATCCACTTTTAAAAAATGTTTTGTGTCAAATTGAATATTATATGTTAGAAATGAATCACACAGATAAACTATATACTGTATATGGGCATAAATGCTGAAATGCATGACCTATAAGTCAAAATTAACAGAATAAGAATTCAAAGCTCCAAAATAGAGTCAGGTCGACCCAATACGTCCATTTTGATTCCAAAGTACGACATGCTGACGTGCCGAGTCCAGCAGCACTCCAGCAGGGCTCGCTGACATGAATATTTTTAGCATTTCATCATTTATGATTCTGTGTCAGAGAGGGATGGTTGGCAGCGCAGCGTCTAGTCTGCAACACAAGCGTCACTTTCTTGCACTTTACTCATAAGCTCACGACTCCTCACAAAGGCCTCTCTCTAAATTGGCTGACCTTTCCGATATTAAAGATCAGATTGCCATCCTGTCTCTTGATTTTCTTCGCGTCCTCATCATCCTCTGCAATCTCAATTTTGTCCTTGGACCAGGTGATCTCAGTCTCTGGTTTTACATTTCCTATCTGTGCAGAGAAAGAGGAGAGACGGGGTTAATCTGTGTCACCTGGATTGCAACCATTTGCGAACGGCAGGAAATGTCTTCACGGTTACTTTTCTTACCTTGCATTTCAACAGCACGTCACATTCTGGAGTAACAGTGAAGTCAAGGTACTCGACAAAGTGAGGACCTGCGGAGAGTCAAAGAATAAGAATAATTAAAACATACTTGTGCAATTAGTGTTAAAACGTAAGTAATGGGAAAGTGAGATCCCTTACCCTGTTTCCTGACCCATTCTGCCCTCTCAAATTCAGATTTCTTCTGAAGCTCTCTGAACTCTGGGTAGCAAATAAATTCATCAGAAAATCAGCTGCCAGACATGACAGTAAGGATATGTTGTCCTCTGCTGCCCCTCAATGGACACACACTTTAACTGCAGCACATGCTATACACCCAGCAGAGTGTGTAGCCTTCATAAATAATATGTCTAGTCCATCTCCACAATTGAAATTAATATAATGACAAATCTATAAGCACAATATCAACATGGCTGTATAAAAGACATTTAAGGTCTTACCATCTCCAATGAGCACCAGACTGGTTGTACCCTTAGCCTTGCCATCCACCAGGTTAAAGGTGTACGTTCCCTCGTCAGTGACCTCCAGAGAGTCCATGAACATTTCAATGATGCCGGTAGACTTGTTGAAGTTTATTGTGTATTTCTGGAAGCAAAAAGATAAAAGAGAAACCCCCGAACAACATCAGTTTGTGGAAGACGAGCCAAAGAAAAAGAAAAAGGGAACAAAATGACATCAAGAGCCACGTTTGTTCTCCTTGTTGTATTCCTACCTTTCCCTCAGAAATGATGACATCATTGAAGACATACTCCACTTGGCAGGTGGAAGAGCATTTCTCCACCTGGGTCCAGAAACGCACGCGACCCTTCTCGAGCAACTCCATGGCCATTTCACTCTTAAAGGGAATAACTGAAGAAAAGCACATTTTTAAAAGCTATTTAAGTAACAATGGCTTGGTAAGTTTCATCGAGATACAATATTATATCGATTCTTTGGATAGTTAATATAATATAATAATAGATAATTACAAAGTCTGCCACGTTACAATTTCTATTTGATTTGAATCAGGGGCCTGCGATCAATATCAGAAGATATCATACACAATTAGTTACATTTATATCAACTTACAAAAAGCAAGTCAAATATGATTTGACATTTATTATCGGGCTCTTCCAGACATTTAAGTAAAAAAATAATCTTTTTAATAAAAAGAAGAAAAATAGACCCGTTTACTTTTTTTTTACATTTTTTCAAATACGCACTTGTTTTGTTAGGAATTTCAAAATAAAAGCATATCTTAAAGACGATTATATGTTTCGACGTCTTCACTTTGTATCGATGATATTAGATGTTGATCATTGAATCGATGTGTCATCACACCCATAGTAACTACATCTTCCACGACAAACCTGTGTTTTTCTAGAGAGTATTTGTTGAGTGAGTGTGATAGATATTCTAATTCCTAAACTGTATCTAGAAACTGTATCTGCACTTGATAAATAAAAGCTATGGTCTTGAAAAAAAGGTGGTATTAGCAGCATCTGTGATGTGGTGGGATATTCACCAGGGAACTTGTGGTCGTGGCTGATGTCCAGAAGACGCATGAGACCTGTCAAGTAACGACAAAAAATGTGTCAACAACCAGTTCACCTTTTTCAATCTGAAAGGTACAATTATTAATGATTTCAAAAATACTTCATGTCAAATACAACCTTGGATGTGAAGCACAACACACACACACACACACACACACACACACACTGAATAATCTGAGAGAACATTCAAGACAAACACAGAATGTAACAGAGGTCAATTTGAAGCAGCTGTTGAAACAGGATAACAGAGACCGGAGTATACACAGTCCTTCAAGCTCTCCTCACACCTGACGTCACCCAAAAATAAATAGCAAGGGAATCAAGTTTCAGGCGCACAGGAGCAGAGATGCCAAGACTGTGGGCTGACTCACCCTCTTCGGTGAGGGTGTAGCTGGAGGAGAAGCCGTCAGTGTTGGTGACCACACAGGAGAAGGTGCCCAGATCCTCCAGAGAGGGACTGTTGAAGATCGCTCTGGACCTGGAGACGAGGTTATAATAGTTTAGCATTTCATTTGAGTTTAAGTTAGTTTTTCTATATTTAATTTTACAATACTTTAAGTTTGTTTCAGTTAGAGCCAGGTATAATGTATATAGCTCTATAATAATAATAATAATAATAATAATAATAATAATAATAATAATAATAATAATAATACGTACACACACACACAAAATACATGGTTGGACAACTGTGTAGGAATGGCCATAATGTTGATTTTTGCATTTTTCAAATTAATTTGCATTAATTTCTTTTTTTATTAGCTTTTTAACGAGGCAATATCATTTGAGTTTAGGTTAAGTTTTTATTTTGTTTCGGTTCACGACGATATTTTGCCCTGCTTATTATTTCCTTTAGTTTACGATATTAACCCTGCCCGGGAGATGAGAGCACTTGGAGGTATGGAAGTAGATTTTTAGCATTTGCACACGAGCCTGGAACAAGAGCACTTTGCTACCTGGACTTTGTATGAGAAGTTGGGCACATAAAAAGATACTTACTTGCCCTTTTCAGTGACAATAGTCAGACGAGAGGTGTCTGTTATATTCTGGTAATTCTTGGACCAAACAAACTCGGAGCCCTCCTTCATCTCAGAGCACTCAAAGACCATAGAGATCACACCATCATCATCCACATCCACATAAATCTCTTTGGTGCCTGAGGAAAAGAGAGTAAATGGTTAAGAGTTGACATCTGCAATGCCAGTAATGCTCACACCCTGTAAAGTCATGATTAGTTTTGAGAAACAGCCATTTTTCCTACTTTTCCAGAGCGGCGTTGGAACACTATGTGACTGAATGTGTGAGTTATATAACAATCACACTCACCAGGGCGACTCTGGGCCAGGATTGGACCTAAGGCTGCCGAGGGCTTTCCAACTCCAGCAAGATTTTGTGCACGCACACGGAAGACGTAGGATGTACCAGCCTTCAGCGCTGTCACCTGAACCAACACGTGAGGAGTCGAAGGGAGAGAGAGTTAAAGGAACACCGTCGTCCTTATTTCACATGCATACATCGCATGACGATACACGCAGGAAGGCCATGTTGTTCAAACCCAAAAAGGACCATCAGCTCTCAGCTGAAGAATAATTGCACTTCAAGAAGACCCAATAAATATTCATCTTCCTCACCTTCATGTGTGTCAGCTTGTTGGTCTTCTCGTGAGCAGCCTTCCAGCCTCCCTCTCCAGCAGAGGCCACCTTGGTGTCCAAATAGTAGCCATTGACAGGAGTGCGGCCATTGAATGCCGGCGCCTCCCACAGGATCACGGCAGAGGTGTCACGGACCTCCAGAATATGAAGGCCAACAGGAGCACCTTGGAGCATAAATAAAAGACATTTTTGGATAATAAAAAAAAAATCTGTGACTGGTTAAAAGAAAAGGAAAATATATTTACAATACAGTGAGCATATCAAAATGTGTGTCGTATGTATATAGCATGCTATCCTATATTATACTTTATATTTGAGTTGTAGTAGTTTGTTATATTTATAGTGTATATATTTAATGTCAGTCACACAACACAAGGGAAATAATACAATTCTAACAAAGCTAGAAAAAAGGTCATGATTACCTCATCATTAGTAGTTGCCAAATAAATTCCTGTTAATCTACTAGTGGATTAAATCTAATTGTTTCCTCTCTAATATTTACTAACACAAAGTTTTGTTCTCTCGTACCTGGCAAAGTTATCGTCCACTCCTTGCACTCCAGAGCTGAGCTGGGCAGAGAGGCTTTACTCACACCTGCCATGTTCATAGCGCGCACCTGGAACTGGTAGAAGAGGTTCTCCTTCAGGTTCTCAGCCTAAAAGACAAATGCAGATAATGAGAAAGGATTAAAACACCTGTTTTGAGCTGCCAAACATAAATAAATGAACTCATTCGAGCTTCATGAGATTAAAAAAAATGTCAGAATTGCCTACAAGCTTGACAAACACTGGGACTCAATTGAGCATTTGATCCACTTACTTTAAAGGAGGTAGTAGTCAACGCCTTGTGGTTCATTTCATGCCATTTTCCAACAACGTCTCCCTTCACGGTCCTGTAGTCCACAAAATATCCCCGAATATCAGCTCCTCCATTTTTAGCAGGCTCGCTCCAGGCCAGCAGCATGTAGTCCTTCACAGCCTCCTGCAGGGTCACACCAGTGGGCTTTCCAGGTGTGGCTGTGAAGAAAGTAAATCAGCTGGTCAACTTTTATTGTTAAGAGAAAAAGAGAAGAAGTGTGTTAAAGATATTCAGACATTCAGACCCTATCTGTTGGTTTTCTCTCATTAACCAAATATTACATAGATCTTAGTTGTCATTAGTGTACAGTTGAACATGCGGCATGCTTCGGACACACAAGCAACACACTTTTTAAGGGTCATTGTAATGGATAAAGTACTTACAGTCGAGGACAGATGCAGGACAACTTTCACGCTACGAAAATCTCCGAAAGCCGGACGAGACTCTCACTAGGTTCATGCTCTTTAAGAACACAAATGTTTTAGCCTTCACCTTGGCAAATAGCAAAACAGAACTCAAGCAAAAACAGATTTATACAGTAATCAATACCTGCGTACAGCAAAAGCTTTTTGAATCATCATCTACTTTGTTATTTTGTCATTATTAATAAATGAAGGTATGGGAAACAGCAGGTTAGTGTTAGTGATGAGAATGTCAGGCAGGCACATGCAAACATATCAACCAGCAGTCGTATATTTAAGAGCCACATGCATTCATGCAAACGAGAAGATATTCGAGTAGCCAACTTTTTTAGAGCAAAATCATGGAGAATATTTATAACCAAATGAGAATTACGATTTCAGATTGTTGGTGAGGTAAAAGGAAAACGAGTGATGAAAGTTAACATGAAGAAAGATGCACATGTCATGCGTGTCAATGTGTTGTACATTCTCAGCAATGATTCCCGGGATAAATAAATGATTTAAAAATAGCTGTGAGGAAGGAGCAGAAGGAGAGTATGGCTTGAACGCTACAGGCAAAGTGAATAATGGAGATGAGGACACTCACAGATGGCAGCTTGCACAACCACAGCTTCAGAATCGGAGGAGCTCTGGCTGTAACCAGCAGCGTTGACTGCCTTCACCCGAAACACGCAGTTTGTCCCGGTAGTGAGGCCGTGGCACACAAATCTGAAAACGGCACAGACAAATGTGAAAAACACAAACTTTACTCTCTGGTTTCATCAACAGTAGGAGTGAGAACTAGGAAGAGCTTTAAGAGTTGCAATCTTAACGCAACTGTAGAATAAAAAGATTGGACGGATAGTTATACAAAGGGTTAGGGTTACACTGAAGAACAGAGAAACACATTGATTTATTTGATCTAACAAACAGTTGATTCACTATCTATCGCTAAACTCAATGGGGATTGAGTCTATGTCCCAGTGATGAAAGCATCTGCAGCAGTGAGAACTGGATGTCTGTCTGTGAAGCATCCATCTCTGGGGAAGTCTATTCCAACACTGTGTGCATATTATTATCAATGCCTGTGCAATATTTACTTTTTATTATCTTTTTATAACTTTTGCTGTCAAATTACTGTCAAGTGCAATATTCTCTTTTATAAATTTTCCAATTTCCCTGTCATGTGCGACAGTACTTATATTACTGTATTTTACTCTATTTAATTGTGTACTCTCTTTGCTGTAACAATGTAAATTTCCCCGTCGTGGGACAATTAAAGGATTTCTGATTCTGAGATCTAAAAACACACGTGCAAATACCGCTAAATCGCCATAGAGAACAAAACAAAAGGTCTTCTAGTATCTTTTTTGAACTTCCACTGAATACCTGGTGAATAATGAACGCAACAGGATCTTTAACTGTACCTCGTCTGCTTGACAGGTTTGTTGTTGCAAGGCATCCACTCATTGGTGCCCACCTCGCTGTATTCGATATAGTAGCCGGCCAGGTGTTTGACATCCTTAGAGGCCCCCCAGAAGACCACCACGGAGGTGTCGGTGTTCCTGATGGGCACCGGATTGCCCGGAGTGGAGGGCAGGTCTGTTAGGAAAGAGGTGTGTAAGGAAATAAGGAAGAGGGAATGTAATGGATTGGGATCAGACTGAACGTAATGCAGGAAGGACCAGCAGTCTCTACACTTCCTAATGAAGGAACGCGGCTGTAATGAACTCCAACACCTGTACATCCTTTAAAATATAATAGAAACGTTTCCGGCTCACCCAGTTTATCTCCGACCGTGATCTCTCCTGTGGATACAGAGGGCTCGCCCACACCAGCAGAGTTGCAGCTGCGCACCCGGAAGTTGTAGGATTTACCCTCTGCCAGGTCAAACAGGGCAAAGCGTGGAGACTTGACTGGCATGCCGGTGTTCACCCTCTGCCAGACGTCTGTCTCTGAAATACACTGTGGTGGACAGACAGTAAGTGACATGTCAGTAAAGCAGCAACAGTACAGTACAGTAAGGATGCTCAGTCCTCCATATGATAGTCATCACATATTAAAAGTACTACAATCAAGAGATCATAGCTACTTCTTAAAGCAGCGGTACCCAAGCTATTTGCAAGTGGCAACTCCTCATTGCTGGTTGTCATGCGTCTACCATGTCTCCTCACCTTCTCAATGTAATACATGACTCCTTCATGACCTCTCTGCACCGGAGGCTTCCAGGCGAGCACCACGTAGCTCTTGGTCGCCT
Organism: Cottoperca gobio; assembly: GCF_900634415.1. Classification (NCBI taxonomy): domain Eukaryota; kingdom Metazoa; phylum Chordata; class Actinopteri; order Perciformes; family Bovichtidae; genus Cottoperca; species Cottoperca gobio. Next base: position 7,515,483 of record NC_041371.1, read on the forward strand.
CAGTAACCACAACATCAGAGGGTTCTCCGGGGACAACGCCCACTGAGGAGGCAACAGGAAGTCACTTCAACCAGGTGATTTGAGTCAGGAAATATCTATTCAAACTAAAAAACTAAATCTGACCAGACATTTATTGCAAACTTTAGATACTTTTTACTACAGACACATTTCAGACAGTACAGAAAAGGTATTGAGGTTCACTTCCCAGAACTACAAGTCAGTAGAAAATGTCATTTTTAACGGCTGACACATCTGGGAATTAAAACATTATGACACCTCAATGTCTTTCTTTCCTTTTGTCATTGAAACACTAGTTTGAAGCTGCCGTACCGGTGGTGTCCTCCTCTGTGAACTTGATAATCCCAGTCCAAGGAGCTGAGGGGCCAGCTGTTGGGAAGAATAAAGATAAGAACTTTATTGATCCCACACCAGGGAAAGTCGCTTTGTTACGGCAGCTCAAGAGTCAATAAAGCAAAAGGAAAAAAGTGATTTAGTGATAAATAAAAGATGGAAAAGAAATACAAATAAAGGCACATATGTATATACGCTATACACACTGCTCACTACACAGATAGGTCCATGATGTAGGAGAAAAGAAATGCATGATGAAAGTGCAGCTTTGTGTCAGCAATGCGTCTCTCACCTCTGAGGCGGGCTCTGTCAGAGGGATCCATGGCAACCACGGCCTCGGAGACACGGGACGGACGGCTGACTCCGGCCTTGTTCAAGGCTCGCACCCTGAAGGTGTACGAACGCCCCTCCACCAGTCCTGTGACAGGGAAGCGGGCGTACTTCACCGGGGCGTCGTTACACTGAGCCCAGTGGTGAGTGCCGACCTCGCACCTGCACAGAAACAACAAAACCACCCATTTGTGTCCGCAACTGGAATTTAAAATGTCTGCGCATGCCTGAGGACAAATCTAAAATATCTTTCAAATCTGGTTTCAAAACTGTTTGGCTGAAAAGTGAGTGAGAAAAGAAAGAGTGAGCAGCCCAACCTGTCGATGTAGTATCCCAGGATGGAGCTGCTGCCCTCCACCGCTGGCTGCTTCCAGGTCACCACCACATAGTCCTTGTTGGCGTCATGACAGCACACATCCAGAGGGGCCACGGGAAGCCCCTCCACCTCCACATCGGCATCTGGCAGAGCAAGACGCACATATCCAAGAAGTGAGTAGTGCCGTTTCTAAATCAGGCTGATCTCCATTACATACTCAGTTTCCATTTTCTGACCTACTTACGCCTTTACAGTACATCATGTGTGGCAGCACTGTAGCTATAATACATGAGTTTATATGTTGGTAACATTAAAGGGTATTCTGTAGATTCCCTCCTATGCATAAGCTGCTGCTTGTTACTTCAGATCACACTCTCTGTGACATGCAGACAGATATAGAAGCAACATTCCTCAGAGGAAACCAAACACCTCGGAGAGCGTTGTGTCACTTAAAGACACAGCAGAATTGAACAGTTCCCCGTCACGTCTGTGTGTGTGTGTGTGTGTGTGTGTGTGTGTGTGTGTGTGTGTGTGTGTGTGTGTGTGTGTGTGTGTGTGTGTGTGTGTGTGTGTGTGTGTAAGTGTAAAGGGTAAGTGGCTCCTTCGCTTAATTCTTAAAACTTTCAATGGAATACAAAACTAAGAAGCTAAATTTCAAGAGTAAAAATCAGCTTCAGGTGAAATGTCCATCGGGCAGCTTACCTCTGACAAACACATAAGCAGAGTAGGTGTCAAAGCCAGATTTGGTGTTGATACGCATGGTGTACATGCCCTCATCTTCCTTGTTGAGGTGGATAAGTGTGAGTGTGGCACGCTCCCCAGACCAGTGGGTGTGTACCCATTTAGAGGGCTTCAACGGGACAGCTGATGGGAGAAGTCAAAGACGTGGATTAATTAGAAAGGTAATATGCAGTATGTATGTATAAAAGAAAACAACGCTTTATTTCCATTTTATTTCCCTCACTTACAGTTTCTGTACCACACGACATCAGGCTGGTATTTTTTCACTGTGGGATAAACGATGACAGTGCAGCCAAGACTCATCGTCTCGCCTTCACGGCCAAAGGCCACTTCGAATTGTTCAAGGATGGTTGTTCTAAAGGTGACACCGTGTTCAGCGCAGAATCCATCTGCAGAGGATAAATAAAGACATTTAAAAAACACTACTACTACTGAAAGACGCTAAAACACTGCAGAGCTGAGGGGGACAGGAGAGTGTAAATATGTGCAGTGGAGTACATATTTCCATTGTTGATAATGGAATAGTGCAGCTTTAGTTTCTACTTGTTATTGTATGTCTTGTGTAGAGCAATTTCCCTGTATATGTGAATTGTATTATACACATTAAGTCGTTAAAACCCAATAAATTAACTATTTAAAATGACTCACGTGGTTTAGGATCAAGTGGGCCGGCTTCCACGCCCTCCTGGAACCCTGCACAGAAATATATAGCGTTCAGTAACCTTGTTGTATCAGTAACAAGACATTTGACAATAGTAGAATTTGCTTCACTGTGGCCTCAACAATCTTTATTCATTTGAGCGTGAGATTCAGGCCTTTCCTGCAGCTCAACTAAAAATAAAACCCGATCCCGACTAGACACAGAACTTTAAACTTTGACCTCTAACCTGAGGAGGCAGGAGCAGCTGCAGAGAAGACAGTTACCTACTTTTGACAACAATAGTAGCCACAGAGGATGCTTCCCCTTTCACATTGAGGGCAGAGGCGTAATACTGAGCGGTGTCGATGAAATCACAGCTGAAAATAAGACGTACAGACACGGTGAGTTGCTGGCATCTCCTTTCTGCAGAATATATTCAACATTGAACGTTGGGGCAAAGTTTGGGGTAATGTGCTTTTTTTTGGGTGCATCTCATTGTTTCTATCTGAGGCTGAATGATTACCTACTTCTTGATCTCCAGGGAGTGCATGTTGTAACTGCTCTCGGCCGTGTACTTCTCGGGGTGGGCCTTGGCATCAATGAGCACATTGTTTTTGTACCTTGAAGACAGCAGAAAGACAGCTGGTTTATTTTTACCGTTGTCTTCTGAGTCTGTAATTGCAGAGAGTAGAGTGTGTTCATGTTGCGACGGTGGGAAATAGATTTGTCTGACGACGAGAGCTTGGATAAAAACGTCTCTATGACACACACACACACACACACGAGCGATCGTCTCTCGTCAGCCTCTTTTTCTCACGACTCGGAGAAGGTGAGACCAGTGAGTTGGAGTGAATCTTACCAGGCAATCCTGGGTTTAGGCCATCCAGCCACAGTGCAGTGCAGCTTGACAGTCTTGCCCTCCCAGACGGTCTGTCCACGGGGCTTGACGATAAACTCTGGAAGGTGTATCAGGCTGTCTGTGTTCATCTTCTTACGGAACTCTGCCCTCTCCTCCATCTAAAGCGAGAGAGAGAGAGAAGCCAGATTGTCACATAAAGCTCATGAGAATTTAAAGGCTTTGTGTGGTTTGAAAATGGACACAACCTTGGTATTGCAAATTCACAAAAAGGAATGAAAAGGATTTACCGTCCTGTTCAGTTGCACACGTTCAGCAGATTCCCTGATATGCATTGTTCTGGTTTTCTTCTCCACTTTAACCTCCATAGCCTCGCTGGTCTCCCTGACAAACAGGTTCCTCATGGCCACATAGTTAATCCCCTCCTCCGTAACCTGCTCGTCCTGGGCCTCCATCAGACCACGAACAACTTCATGGCTGGTGAACAACACAACATGTGAGGGCAGTTTAGACTTACAGTGACAAATATGTCATTTAGTGTCAATTTCTGCAATTAAAATGTACATCATCAATGTTCAGCATCAGTGGTATTGATAACTTTGCATTTAGGAATATCAATGAATTGTGTTTTGCAGCGTCCGCACTCACTTGGCTCTAAATACGGGAATGACATAGCCGATAACTTCTTTGTCCGAGTCCATTGCCAAGTAGGTGCGTTTGGCTCTCTTGGGTAGCGGGCTCAGTTTAACCACCGCCTGCCCCTTCGCTGTCTTCACAGTGGTCTTCACGCTTAGAGTCGAGAGACAACAGTCACAACACTTGCATAGAAAACCATGATAAAAAGGTATTTCCAAATGGAGCTAATGGTGCATTCTTTTCTGCATAAAGCCACATTGTACCTGAAGTGATTAGGCTAATAACATCTAGGTTTCTCTTACCATCAGTAAATCCTATGATTGCCATCAATGATTAAATCCCACTGTATTGTCTGTGTAGCAAAATTCTGTCAGTTTATTCTCCCATTAAAAACACATAAATAAGCTGCACTGTTGCACTTGTGCCATGAACATGGGCACTGTAGTTTATCTCGAGTCAATCCGACGCACACAGTCCTGACGCTATAAATACTAACGTACATTAATCTGCGGCACAACAAATACAATATGTATTCCTGTTTAAGCAGCATTTGCTACAAACTACAGTCCCCAGCTGTTTTAGGAAATAACTAAGCCTTTTTTTTAAATAGACTATATATTTCTGATCCACTTTCAAAGAATAGAATAGGCTTGAGGCTGACGGGTCATACACAAGGACTGATGTATTTTTGCTTTTTGTAATTTCATGATTTTTTGTAGACATAAAAAAAACAGTGCCAGTGTTACCCTTTGGTTGAATGTACCTTCCTGTAACCAACTTATTTATTGCTTAAACTCTTGCTGTCTACGCAGATAAGTACTACAAACTAAATCCCGATGCTAAACACTAAATACTATTTAGCTGATTTAGTTCTAATTAATTAAAGATGAACGTTTGGCTAAATTACAGCTGTAAAAAGAAGCACAGACCGCATTACATTCACATGTAGTTAATTGAACTAGTAGTAGACCTAAGGTTTTAAATATTACTTCTACATTATGCACCACGTTTGCTGGTAATGATGAGATAAGACGGCAAAGCTGCAGTAAAATCAAAAAAATGACAAATAATGAACCTTACTGCCTCTTTGCATTCATAAAACCTTTGAACTAAAGTGTGCTAGTTATATAAAGACATGTTCAGAATAGGTCTAGTTACTCAGAAAAGCACGATGTATTTCCGTCCATCCTCTAGGACACTAACCCATATTACACTCCTACTCATTTACCTATCAGGCCTCTCTATTGTCAGCTGGGTTTATAAATGGAGCCGGAACTGGTGGGTATGCATTCGGGCGGAGAGGTTCATCTTAAAGCCCTTACATTCATAATCTCTTTCCATGTATGTCCTTGTCTATCCATTTGTCCTAGGAGGAGTAGAACGGCGTAAAGTGGCTTTGATAAACTCTACTCCAAACTGGCGAGGCGGGATCAAGTCGAGGGAAGATGCTGAACGCACAGCAGACACAGACAGATGGAGAGTCTCACAAAATAATTTCTGTAGTGTCAAGAAGTTATTTATACCGCCGACTCACCAGGTGTGTCTTTGATTCAGTGTATGAGAAAGTCAAAAATGATCCTGTAATTAATTATATTCTAAAAACAGATACAAGGTGTAGGACTCGTTACAAACGAGACAAAATAACTAGTTAATGTGGAAACTGGCCCAAGAGGTATTAACTATTAAACAACCCTTTACAATTTCATGACTTCCAAACAGTTTCTTTACAGCCTAATGGCAACGTCTCCTGCCGTGTCTACAGAAATAGCTCGGCTGTCCATGAATATATCTGGCAGCCATTCACTGCAGCTGAAATTCCTTCCCTGACCCCGTTTACAAAGCGCTCATGGCGCCAACATGTACACTGCCTGAGTCCTGCAGCTTGAAGGACAAAGCTAAACCACACTACATGTTGACAAGAGTAAGTGGCACCGCACACGTGAATGTGCTGGGTTTGACCGACAGTGCTCCTTTCACACAACTCTTATACGAGACATTCATTTATTACCAGACATCTAACACAGAATTCCAAATAGAAGAAGTGATATTAAATGAGAATCTGAGAAAACATGAAGCGCACCTTGTAGAATTAGAAATGGCAATGTGACATGTCCTTGCACACCTGTGGTATACAGTTAAAGCTGGAAGGAGAGAGGGACTCTATATCTCTCTTTAACAACTATTTGTATTACTGATTATTCTGCCAAATATTTCCTCAATGAACCGGTGAACTCTTTGGTCTCTAAAATATCATAAAGGAGTGAAAGATGCACGCTGCAATTTCCATGTTGAGATGTTCAAATTGCTTATTTGGTCCAATCAGTCCGAAAGCTAAAAGAGATTTAAGCTAATATCATAGAAAACGAACAACAAAGCTTAAGATCAATTCATTTTGAATTGTGTTCAAAATGATGGGACTTGTATTACTGTATTTTAATATGCACCTTTGCATTGAAATGACTAGCTTTAAGCTTTGTAAAAACACAAAGTCAGCATTAAGAGACATGACAGACTTGTATCTTGTAATTTGTAATTAAACACTAGGGACTTGAACTTGTCCTGCAACAGCCTGAAGGAGAACACTATGCATGTTATAAAATACAAAACCTTGACATCATTAAAGGATCTGTACGGGCAGATGAAGACAGTACCTGCTCTACATAAAAACTCACTTTGAGCTGCATGTTTTTTTCTCTCCTGCTGAACACACCAGATAAAAAAGTACAGCGTTGAATATTTGAAAGAGGTGTTGCTTGAATGCATTCACCACTTCCGAGGTTATAGAAGTGGCAGTTACATTCAGAAAACCCCAGATATCAACCATCTCAGTATTTTGGCTCTATCGCCTGCATCACTCCCATCCTCTTACCGACGGCTGCTGGTCTTGTAAGTAGAGAACGACTGCTGGCTAACAGCCGACTTGCTGCTCAGGTAGCAGCTGCTCTCAAAGTGATGCTGCTGCTGCTGTTCCTGCTGCTGCTGATGCTGCAGCTTCTGCGTCACGTGTAATGATCCTGACATCCTGAGGGCCACTCCGCCAATTTATACGTTGACTGTTCTTTACTTAACCAGCTCTGTAAATCAATCTCATTGTTATCATGACAGATTGAGTTCTGAATTGGTGGTTAGTTTAGGGCAGGAGATGGTGATTAGGTATTAATGATGGTGACGGGTTGTTAAAGTTGTTAAGATGACGTTATGATTTAGTGTGAGCTGTTAAAGGTTTAGATCTACTTCTACTGTGTTAAATAGAAAAAGCAGCAGGTAATAAACAAACTATGGCAGCAACGATTTCCTGAACACTATCTTAGTTTTGTTTATTCAAAAATGACATGACGATCACCTCCAACGGGTGGAATTATAAAAGTGATGAACTTGTGATAAACTGGAAAACAAATTGTGTTGTGATCATGTAATCCAAAGGTAAAATGCTGTGTTTGGGAATATCTTAATTTAAGGCTTTAAATCAATAATAGTCTAGATATACATCAGTAATAATTATTACTAGGTTTAGATATTGTTAGGTACTGAAGCTGTTAATTATTTTATTAATCAAAATGTTTAGTTTATAGTAAAAAAGGCCCTTCGCAATGTCCTCTAGCCAGTGTTATTATATCCAAACATATTCACATTGTTTTGGGACAATCAAGATTGTTTTAAGAGACATTTTCTGTGGATCCACCAATCAATCAATCGACTGCTCAAGTTTTACAGCTTGAAAACATGAGCGGCTCCCACTGGGCACAAACCTATCATCATGTAACCACAGATCAAACAGGTAGGATCTGCAGTTTATGACAATAGACTTATAAATGTATTTTCTGATGGTTATGTCCTTGAGCAACTACTACAACAGCCAAGGTGTACTGGGTCACTCTCTATTTGTAAAGAGATACAGACAGTTAACTGGACTGAAAGCATGAGGGCACAGAGTTCAAAAAGAAAAGATCTGAGTGAGAAAAACGTTAAGTCAATGTTAATGGAATAGATTAGCTCTACTTTCCCTTTAATGACACATGCAGACTAATATACAAGGACACAGTAGATACAAATGAACAAAACCTTATTAGTATAAGGGAGAATACAAATATCTGAATCCAAACATTATTAAACAAAAATAAATAAATAAGTTTGTGAAAGAAGGCCTCAAGCCTTCCTGCTTTCAAAATGACCAGATGACATAAACTAGAATAACTATTCCTTAATATTAGAGACATATGTATTAACAAAGAAAATGTCACTCACCACAACTAAGGATTCTCAAATCCACAATAGCTGAAAATGAGAGAAAGAGTGTGTTATCCCAAAAGAAGCTAAAGCAAGTCCAGATCCGGGCAAAGCAGCAGGGTGAGGGGCGGTGGACAGGACAGCAGTCCACTGAACAAAAATAATGCTGCCACTTGGCAGAATGCACAAGACACCGTCAGGACCTTTTAAGGCTGGGACAGCTTTAAATTTAGCCCATGAGACCATGAGAAGGCCGAGGAGAGGCTCCTCAGCTCGCATGGCCCTTCGCTGTGTGCTGTACTTAAGAGGCAACTGTGGGAACTCCTGATGTGTAAGTGTAGGCCCAGTAAATTAGTAGACGGTGATAGAAGAAAGCTGCAGTCTTTCAGTGGCTGTTACCTGTTAAATTGATGTCATGATTTGTTGCAAAGCATTTGTCTTCAGACTGATTTTCATCATTCAGACGACGTGCAAAATTCACTAAAGCATCTGGTTACCTGTCTGACTCAAACTCTGCCAAACTACTGTCTCTATCTATGTCTATACTCTTTTACATGTGGACTGCACCAAATGTGACCTCAAAGCACTTTAAATGTCTTCATCTGCCTAAATGTACAGTTAAGTTTCCAATTTTACTTTGTATGTGAGCAAGATGCAGTCAATCTGTGGTGCAAAATCACGTACTAGTTGCTCTACACACCGATATAATATTGAGACAGAGAATCGCAACAAAAATAAACTTTGGCGTTTATTGGTAGTTGCTGCCACCTAGTGGGGGGAAATATAAACTGCAGCCTTGATCGTTTGGGCAAATATAAAGACATTATCAAAATAACAGCTGTACAAAATCACACATCTCTTCTTAGTATAACCAATTATCAATATTTAACGGTGTGAATGTAGAAACACAAATCAACAAACAAGTAGATACGAGGACAACATGGTATCTTCCGGCCTGTTGGCTCCGCCCAGCTCGGCTGTGATTGGTCAGTTTGGGAAAGAGGAAATAAAACATTGATTGTTGCTCTTCATCTGTCTGTGGATGCCCTGCTAGCTGTGTGTACACACATTTAGCAATAACGCTTATATTTTCTGAGGTGGGTGATTTAAGTTTGCCTCTAAAACTTGTGCACATAATGTTAATGTTTTTTGTCCAGTGAATTGATCTCGGTTAGCTCGTTAAAGCTAGTCTGGTCAGTGAGTTATTGAGGTCAACATTTGGCTAGCTATTAGCTAATAAATTAAATGTTTAGTTAACGCTACCTGGGATTTCTGATCATAATCAAAGATGATAATCAAAGATAGGAAATTATTTCTCACATCAATTAATATGTGTTGTTGTCAGCTAATGTGTGGCAGGCTAACGCTATCATCATGTGTTGGGGCAGATTGCTGGACAGTAAAGTATAGCTATGATCAATAAGTAAATAGTCAGCATCCCATATTACTAAACTGAGAAATATCAACTGACAACCAATCCCTTGTTCAGTCAAAAGTCCGGTCCAGAGGTCCACATCTTTAAACAGGGCCCTGTTCTTCTCTTCGTAGGCTTGATTTGACATAACCTGGATTTTTCTGTTCTTCAAAGATTGCTTTAAAATGATCAGAAGCTGTCAGAGAAGCATGTCCTTATGGTAAAACCTGCAAAAGTGCGGGCTTTCACAATTAAACCCTTTTCAAGTTGAACTCACACACCTGAATTAATTTTCAACATTCAGTTCTGAAACCAATAGAAGTGCACATGCAGAGAGTCTGTGTACTCTTTACATGACTGTTAAACGAACAAACAACAATGGAAAGGAAAACACACAATATTGCATGTTAAAGTATACGCACACATACACACGTAATATATGTATTTGTCATTTTTAAAGCAGTGATCATACAGGCAACAGGATTAGCTAGCCAACAAGGTAAAACCCTCCTGGATCACCAGGGGAACAAACTGATTTTTTTAAATTACAAATAACTGTCTAGTGATTTGGGTTCTCAACTAGTGAAGTTAGTAGAGATCATAGTAGACAAAGAAAATATGTTTTCGGACTGGAATTGAACCATAAATCACGGTTATTTATTATGATATTTTGATCAGTCATCAATTCAGATTAGTTCAATTTGATTCACTTTCACAAAATCGAGATTAACCTTACTTTTATACTGTAAATAATTTCTACATTTTTTGCTGGAAATTTGTCAGTGTTTTTCTAACAACTGCGTTCAAAGAACAAAGTAAACTGGGCAACAATTAACAAGATTGTTTTGCTAACATAATCTTAGCCTGGATTAATTAAGACATATTTGGAGAAAGGGGCTATGCTCATAAGGTTACTGCAATCAATCCCGGCAAATATTTAAGAATAATAATTGTATTATTGTACTAACATTAATTGTTATCGAGACAAATTTGGCAATGATGCTATAGATGTTTAGATCGTACTGTCAAGCTCTAGTTGGAAACCTTCATATCATCTGTATTACAGGAAGGGCGGACCTACCAACAGCCAACATGTCGAGCAAAAGGGCCAAGGGAAAGAACACCAAGAAGCGTCCTCAGCGTGCCACCTCCAATGTGTTCGCTATGTTTGACCAATCTCAAATTCAGGAGTTCAAGGAGGCCTTCAACATGATCGACCAAAACAGGGATGGTTTCATTGACAAAGAAGACCTTCATGACATGCTGGCTTCACTGGGTAAACTTAACAGAGATGAAGAAATGAAAGCGACGCAGAGAATTATATTAACACCTGCTTCCGTAAAGCTTTCAGCATGGGTGGTGTGTGAGAGCGAGTGTTATATATCGCCATTACTCTGATTGTTTCCCAGGTAAGAGCCCCACAGATGACTACCTGGAGACGATGATGAACGAAGCGCCGGGCCCGATCAACTTCACCATGTTTCTGACCATGTTCGGAGAGAAGCTGAACGGCACAGATCCTGAGGATGTGATCCGTAATGCTTTTGCCTGCTTTGACGAGGAGGGCACAGGTGAGTTTAAGTTTTCTATACATATCTAATGTGCGCTTTGTCTCGTGATCTCGTGTCTCAATGTCTCCAGATGTTGTCAGGATATGTTTAGTTTTTATTAGAAGTCTTCATCAAAACAGTTGAATTCTCAAATGCAACCAAATAAATGCCGTCACTCCTCCATGTCCTGAATGCACAAATGGAATTTGATTAAAGCTACAATTGTCTATTTTCATTAGTTTAATAAAACTATTTCTTTAGGTACCCGATTAATCACTTTGTCTAAAAATGCAAAGAAAATGTGCAAAATGAATTTCCTTATTCATTTGCTTGTTATTTACTTGTACAGACGTACGGTTGGGTTTTATTTTTCTAGCTCCGTATATGAAATTGGTGATTGTCATCAAGTATATTGATGGTTAGTATTCATCCCTTCCTATTGCACTTGGGGAATGGCCGATTGGATGCAGACTCACACACGAGCACCAGCAACTGTCTCCAGCAGATAAATGTATTTTTGCGCGTTAGACAGTGTGTGAGATATTTTGCAACTTTTGATCCATTCGTCCCTCTCTGATAAAAGTGCTCTCTTGGTAAACATCCATAAATAAATGCTGAAAAATGTAATTTAAAAGTTAGCATCAAAGGAAAAATAAAAAGTTTTATGTCAAACTAAATGATTTACACGGTTGATAAATGTTCTGTTCATCCACTAACCGATGAATGGATCTCTCCCACAGGTATAATCCAGGAGGAGTACCTGCGGGAGCTGCTCACTACAATGGGTGACAGGTTTACGGATGACGAAGTGGATGAGCTCTTCAGAGAGGCGCCGATTGACAAGAAGGGCAACTTCAACTATGTAGCATTCACACGCATACTAAAGCATGGCGCAAAGGACAAAGATGATTAGTGACAGAAGCAGCTCTGGATAAGGTTTATTCTGTACATCGTGTGTTGCCACTCGTTAGAACAGCTATATACTGTTATTTGGCTCATGGGATGCTTCACTGTGGTATAGCTTACTGAAGGTCATTTATTTAAGCTGCTTGTGGGACCATACTGTACCCCGACCTCTACTCTCAAAGCTCATTTGCACATCTGTGGAAACACCACCGAAGGGTCTGTATAAGCTCGTTAAGATGTATGAAAAGACCCTCATGGATAAAGCTGGAAATAAACTGAAACAAGGAGTCTGTTGGTTTTACTGAATCATTTGTATTTTGTTGGAAATTAAAGTTTCAATATTTAATTGTGGTCCGAGATTAATCTTTTTATTACATCAATACTTTTCATTTTTCAGAGGTTTTATTTAAAACAAAAGGAAAATAGATGAGTCAGCCTTGGTGGTGATTTTAAATCAATAACAATTCCACAGTTCACACTCATTTCAAAGGTACGAGAGTACACAGGAATAGTCAATGGATTAAACAAAAAGGTGCCGACTCAATGTAGAATAATAGATATACAACATACGGCCAAAGGTTTGTGGACAGCATTTACTTCTTGGTCTATTTTTAATAGTGTGGGCTAGGGTAGAAACTGACAGCTATTTTCTTGATTCATTTAATTTGGTCTATTAAATGCACAAAATGTTTCGTTTACTAATCACATCCTCACAAGTGAGAAGCTGGAATTAGAGAATGTTTTGCATTTTTACGTGACAAACCGTTAATTGATAATCAAAATAGTTGATTTTCTTTCAATCAATAAATGGTTTTAGTTTAGTTCCCATCACTATATACTGGTATATTAGCGAACAGCTGATGCACCATGTCTTGTTGCAACAGGAAAAAGCTCCGGTGTACAGATCAGGCTGATGAACTGGACTGCACAGAGCTATGACCTCATCCAAAACCCGTCATCGGTGTCTGACCTCACTGATGATCGAGCAGCTGAATTAGAGAAAGTCCCTGTCAGGTTCCACCTTCCCAGAAGAGTGGAAGCTAAGAGCACATTATTGATAATGTCCACAAACGTTTGGCCACGTGTGTACAAACTGCCACATGCAACACTCCACAGGTGGTACATCACAATGACAAGAAAAATGTTTTTCTGTGTTATTGAACAGCTTGTGAGAGACCGGATGATAAACTGGGGAAGTTTCTGACATCATCGTGGACAATTTGACATTTTTGCTGTGGCAGTTCTGTTATTTTTTGGATGCTTTAAAAAGAGATCAGGGGTTTTCAAAGTGCAAGAGACTGGCAGCATCCCCTCATACAAAGCTTGGAAGAAGGCACCCCCCCTTAGTTTACTTGCTTAGTTTAGGCCAATTCCTGGATGCTGATCATGATCATTGTTATTTATTGCTTTTTGACATAACTTTAGACTACACCAAATACCTAAAAGAGTTCTGTCTGAAGGCATTTCTCAGTTTCTGACTCCAGGAAAGTGGGAAGAATAGTACAATTCCCAAAAACTCCTGTATATTTGTTTTACCAAATCACACACAATTAGGCTATTCTATGTGATCTTCTCTTGAAAAGTAATATATTAACTAATGTAATATTTTTTCACTTCCATTCACTGAGCTAAGCTGTTTGGAGCCGCCCTGACTCACGCTTCGAAAACCTCTGATCTACATATTGTCCCACCCTTAACAGAGTGACTGTGGTTACAATATCTTGAGGAGCACTTCATATCTCTTTAACCCAGAGAACGTATCCCAGATGTTCCCAGCATCAGTGCCAATAACAAGCCTCTTCCTGATCACAGGATTCTCTGTGATGAGGGCTCTCTCATACACATCAACCCAACAATAAATAGACAAGGATCGCATCCACACGTGACGCTTTCTGTACACTTTGCAGCTGCTCACAGAGCAATGTATAGCACATGATATGGGAGACTTTGCAGCTCTACTCCGCCAGGGCGAGATTTTTCGACTGGATCTTTGATAGGTGGTCTGATATACAAGCTTCGATTTTGTCACACTGGGCCAGGAAATCCTATTGACAGAAAATAAATCACACTTTATTATATTGACAGCGATTTTCAATTACAGTAAAACATTTTGGTGACACTGAAAAAAAGGGTTCACCTGCACAGTCTTTACAAGTCCCTTTTTCTTCATTTTGCAGTCATTGAAATTGTCTGCAATATTCTATTGAAAGAAGAAACAGTTCAGGGTTTGTTATACCTGACATATGCAAGAAAATAAAAAATTAACAACAAAAAACTAAAAGATTACCATAGCATCGATCTGCTCCAGAATCTTCATGAACTGTTCAGCTGCTATTTTCACTCTGTGGTCTAGTTTACCCAACGCCTCTGCCTGGAGGTCTTTGGCCAGGAAGCCCTGTGGAAACAATGGGTTATAATCAACACAAATGTATTGGAGAACAGAACAGACCAATGAAGGGAAAGTACGCATCTTACAATCAGTAATTGATTGCTTACATTCTTGAGTCCTGTCAACTCCCCGTCTACTTTCTCCAGCTTTTTAGCCGTCTGTTCCACAGATTTCTCGATGTCTTTCAGCTTCTTCAATTCAGATTCTTCCTCAGGACTGTTCTGTTTGTAGATTATTGTCAGTATTTATTTAAATATATAGTCACACATTAGATAAATCACACATGTAAAGGCCATACCCGCTTTCCAATCAGCATGAGTTTGCAGCCTTCTTTTATTCCATAGCTGGACAGACTCTCCTCCACGTCTTTCAGCGATTTCCCTGGAATTCCAGGGCGAATAAGGCAAGGTTAGAGCTGCATGTACCGTAATATGATATTTAAGAATGTGAAAGAGAGAGACCCACAGTCTACCTTTAAAGATGAGCTTCTGTGAAGTTTGAGGAACTCCAGTAACTTGGGTGAGAGCATCTGAAAGGTCTTTGACGATGGGGCCCTTATCATCATCCTGGCCAGTTAATGTGATGCTGTGCTTAGTAGATCCTGGAGTGGGAGAAAAAAAACGTATAAATGTTAGTCCCTAAACTGTAGATTATTTATCTGGAACAAACAGATGTATCATTTTGACCCCACCCCTCATCGAATTTGCACATTTGATTTATGTTTGTAGAGTTTGCATATTGTACTTTTTGTAATAGGCCTAATGAACTGTATTTGTTTGCATATGATTTACTCGAAGGTATGATGTATGATCGGTTTCTTACTACAGTTTTGTTTGTAATTCATGTTGATTGTGGTGAAGCCAAACACAATTTTATAAGGTTTCTAACTACCTTTAACTTTGATTATTTTTAACTGAATGTAGTTAAACTGAATAACAAATTAGTGAATGTTAACCTAAAGATTTACGACGTTATGATGGCAAAGTATTAATGCATACTCCGGATATTACAAAATCGGTTAAATCGAATACATTTTAGTCAAAAGGATGCAAAAGGATGTATGAACAATTCAATAAATAATCTTAAATTATATTTGGTTGGTGAACTAGAACATTTGACAGATTAGGGGATTGTGATGTTCATCCGAAACCTTTGGTGTGTGAAGATAATACATTGATTTACAAATACTTTTCTTTTTTGATAAATCACGTTATGCAGCTGTGTGAACAAATATTCAGATTTACGAAATAAAAGGACTTGTGTAAAGTTAATATTCAAAGGCTATGTTTCAGTCAGGATATAAAGCTAACTAACGTTACTAAAGTAAAATATTTGGTAAGAGCTAACTATAGCTACATTAGCTAACCATTTCCTAGCTACTCGAGCGATGGTTAGTAAACTTACATTTCCATATCTATCTATTATCTGGTAACAATCGTGTAACATCATGCAAAAATCGTATTACCGTATGCAACTGTCACTGTTATCGTTTGCCCTGACATTTTGGTTTTTAGCGTCCTTTAATTAACGTACAACACAAATCACACGGCTAGCTTTAGCTAACTGTTGCTAAATAACTACTTCCGGGACAGTCCGGAAACAGTTCATCTAACGTCTTTATATTTTACTTTATTTATGTATCTTTGTCAACGGAAGAGTACATACAGACAAGAAATGTTCATGAAACTGAACAAATTCAATATAACTACAAAGTGGGTTTTTTAATTAAAGCGCACGCATATTGTAATTACATATTATGAGTTTGACAAACTTTTAGTTAGTAACGCCTGTCCATGGTGCAGTATTTAACAAACTGTCGCCAAAGTGTCAAATTACTATTGAGTCAGACTTGATCAACATTTTAGTCCTGCGTGCAACAACCGTTCTCAGCAGGCTCTGTGGCGCAATGGATAGCGCATTGGACTTCTAGTCGAACACTCGAGAAGTGATTCAAAGGTTGTGGGTTCGAGTCCCACCAGAGTCGGTACTTTTAATAGGATAGCATGTTGATTTCACATACTTTGACTCGTGAAAGCTGAATATCATGTCATTAAGGAGGGTCTACTCTGCAATACAGTAGCCACAGTTGTTCAACCATGGCTACATCGTCATATCTGCTAATATTCCTGATGTTTGAACGAGAAAGGTATTTTGATGGATATGTCAAGATTTAAGTTTCAGCAAGGATATTATTAAATGTTTGTCAGAGAAAATTCCCCCTTAAATGTCAAACTCAGTGTGCTAAGAAAATATTTAGAGGACTTAATATAAACTTCAAAACAGACTTTTGATTGAGAATGTGGATAAAGGAGCTTTTGGATTGTATTGGTCTGAAAAGACTAACTTAAATTGCGTGCGTGCGTCTGTTGTAAATATTCACAGATTAAGTCACAAAGTGCATTTAAGGGTGACTGTCAGCTTTACATTAAAGATAACATCTAAACAGACTAACTACTTAGCTTTAGGACATATTCAAGTTAAATCAAACTAAGTAAACAAAGTAAAAATGTCAGAGACGAGCAACCACATGCAACTGAAGGCGCAGGAGCTGATAGCCTTTCCTCACAAGAGCCACAAGGGAGCCAAACTGCACGATGAGCAAGTAAGAAGACTTGTACACCGTTTCAGTTTGAGCTTCAAGCTATGTTTTCTGTTTTAACCCAGTTAAGAATGAAAATAAAACCCCGTATTTTAAAACATGACCTCGGCCTCGTGTTCATAACTGGAGGGAGCTACAGTTACATTTGTATTTAGATACGTTAATGTCTTCTTTTTCAATGTGTCTATTATTTTTTTCTTATTTCTATTAGTGATTTTTTTTACATTTATTCTGGCATATTATATTGAACCTTTGTACAATCAATCAGTAAATGATTAGTTGTCAAAATATAGAATTATGCATAATTTCAATTACAAACATTTGTATATCAAATAAGACATCCGGGGAGAATTAAAAGCGGGAGAATTAACGTCAGTTAACGGAGTTGGCTAGCTTGTTTTCTAGTGTTGCTAATGAGCAGCTAACTAGTTTACGTGTTTTTGGCTAACAAACTGCGATGGAGAAAGGAGCTGGAGGTTTATATCAACAACTGAAATGACCAACACGGCAACAGTTGGACAATATATGGCATGGATACTTCATCTCCAGGAGAGAAAGAAGAATGGACGTCAAATAACGACAGAAAGAAGAATGGACGTCAAATAACGACAGAAAGAAGAACGGACGTCAAATAACGTGAGTCTGTCTGTCTGTCTCTGTTCGCTAATTGCTTCTGCTCGCTTGTTTCGTAAGTGTTTCTCCGTAGCTGTCCCTGTGTATTAAACACCTAGCTGTGTTTTTGTTGCTGTTATGTGGATTATATTAAGTGCTGTGCAGTCTGTTGTATTTTAACGGCTGACTATAGAGACACTGTAGGGACAGAGCCTGTAGCCTACTGTATGAAATCATTAGGGAATTTCTCAAATTGTGCATTTATTGTTGGTTCAGCCACCTGTTGACTGTGTGCCCTGTGAATGAGCATGTGCAAAAATGTCTGCCAGTTTACCAATTGTATATCAATTACTCATCCCATGTTACTTTGAATTCTTGAAGAAAACAGAAAATTGACGTAAATGGTGATGACTAGTGGTCTGGTGGTCTGGCTTCCAAATACAACACCAGATGGTTGTGAGTTCAATGCCAGGGCTCCCACCATTGTGCCCCTGAGCAAGGTACTTAAAGGGCCTACGAAATGATATTTCGTCAGTGTTATTGACCTTGGTATATGATAGAGGTTGCATATCTATTGTGAAATGTGCCATATATATATATATATATGGTTAATATTGTTGTATTCGTAATAAATCACAATCATAACAACATAAAAATGACTTCCGCTAACAACAATCGATCGCTGCGCCGAGAGCATCCACTTCGGCAATGTTCGGGCGATGATGTCACAAGTAGAATACAGCCGCCGCAAGTATAATACAGCCGCCGCCAGTGTTCGTCTGCGTTACAGCCACCGCCAGTGTTCGTCTGCGTTGAAGCGTCCAGCAAAGACTGCTGTCAATTATTACGAGAAAGAACGCACAACAATCAATCGTCAAGGATAATTGTGAAGCGATGTGTTGTATGGGGATGTGGGGCCGTCTCCAAATCTAGCTTTCTGTGGCCAAAAGAGGATAAAATGTCGCGTTTATGACAAGTGCGTCGATGAAACCGACGATTTGTGGGCAGCACTTTGAGAGATCGTGTTTCGAACAAACTATGCTCGCCAAGGAAATGAGATTCAAAAAGAATTTAAAACTGAACGCAGATGCTGTGCCTACAATACTGCCGAGACCCCAGCCAGCACAAGCCAGCACGCCGACTCAAACACGTCGGTGCAGAGTCCTCCACCAAAGAGATGACGAAATGCATTCGCCAAAAGGGAGAGAGCAAAGGTAAGCCGTGCTACTTGTTTACTGTATTTATTGTTTCAAGCATAAAGCCATAATCGGTCTAGGCCTACTGTATGTAACGAGTTGACATACAAATGTAAACTGTAATGTAAATGTTTCCTAAATTTCCCTCGGGATGAATAAAGTATCTATCTATCTACACCAGGCCCTAGCCAATATCTGTGTGTTATTGTTTGTAGTATGAATAGCTTTAGCTAATTACACTTCATTAGCTTAATTAAGTATAGATTCAATGTTTAGAACAGGCTTCTCCATTTTATTCTGTAGTTTAAGTAAAAGCGTGAGTCTTTTTAACTTTTAACTATCACCCTATTATTACATAGGTATTGAAACATTAGTGAATGAAGCCACTGACAGAACTGAGGATACCTGTATGATCAGCGACCATCTATTGGACATCCACACTGGGGAGGAAGCTGTGTGTACACCAGTAAGTATACAGACTGTACGTCATCTGTACATTACAGTTGTAGTACCAGTAGACCTGCACATAACGTGTTAAACATACAATCACCACATGCATGTACATAATTCATGTATTTGTATAATTTGATATCATTGCTCTCTCAATCAATTTAACCACATGTTTTATTATGAATGTTATTAGATATTAGATAGCAGACATGTATAAACATGCAATACAATTTCAAGCTGGTTTGAAAGATTTATTAGTAAAGTTGTGTTTTGTACATTTCAGACATGTCAGAATGAAATTGCTGTGCAGACGGATCCCCCTCCACGGACACACCACAAGTCCATGCAGGCGCGACCACGTGTCAGGTCAGCTGGACTGCAAGTTCCAATCCAAATATGTTTTATAATCAAGCATTATATATAATATGTATGTATGTATGTGTGTGTATATATATATGTATGTATGTATGTATGTATGTATGTATGTATGTATGTATGTATGTATGTATGTATGTATGTATGTATGTATGTATGTATGTATATATATATATCTCTATCTATATCGGTCTACCGAGACTCAATGCTTTGTGCCAAGACAATGTTGATGAGGAACCTTTGGAAGTCCCAGCTCCACTCAGCAGTCGGTGGAAGAACCAAACAAGAGGGATGCTGTTGTGCTGTATAGAAGCAGATTCAATCACTGAACTGACATTGTGTTTTGTTATTGACTCTAATAAAGTGCTGATATTTGAACGACATGTAGTTGTCAGATGGAAACGTAGCACAGATCTTTTGAATGGCACATGATGGCATTCTGTGGTTCTTACCAAGTATTCCCCAACAAAATCTCACCAGCTGGCGGTATGCTACATAGTGATACATTCGGTAAAATACAAGATAATACATAATAATACTAATAATAAGCTTTATTTGTATAGCACCTTTCATACAAGAATTGCAGCCCAAAGTGCTTCACAGCAAAAACATAACAATTAGTACAAGGACAGAATAAGAGCATTTACAGTACAATAATCAAGGTGTAGATGTAAATGAGTCTGAAGTACCATTATAAAAATAGCCAAATTAAAATAGCAGATAAAATAGCAGAATTAAAATAATATATAGCAGATAACGCGTTATGGTTATGTCAATGGTAATCACTTCAACCTTATTTGCTTATTTATCTATGTATTCTGTAACTTTGCCAGAGTGACCATTCGACTTCCCAAAAATACGTCAAAGTTTCTGAGCTCTACACATTACACAAGTAACTTACTCATTACGTGGCTGATCACCTGCTTGTTGTCTGTCTCTCTTCGAATACCTGTGGTAGGCTGTCTGCAACACCCAAACATCCAGACACTTTGATTTGAATCCTGGGTGATCTGCTATGCAGGTTATGTTTGCACCATGTCCCTCATATTCATTGAATTCCTCCATGACATCCTTTTCTTGGCAGCAGCTCATCAATTGCTTCCATAATTGTACAGTTTTCACATGTACACCTAAATGTACAAAAGAAGAGTGGTAAGGACATGTACACAATATGCAATATCCAGAAAAGGGCCAATATTAACGTCATCTTAATGTCATACTATGTATATGCCTGTGTTTGACGACAGGCTCGTAAGCACTATAGGTGAGACGGTCAGTATACAGACTATACTTTATAAAGCAGCGCTGTCCTCCGGTCTGTTTGTTAGCTAATAGCTAATGCTTTATATACAGCTCGTAATAAATGACGTTTGACATCAGACACAACGATAGAACCTCAACCGCAGAAACTTCGAGAAAGAATCAAGTTATCAAGCTTTACAGACGTCGATGTGTCCAAGTAGAGAAGTAATTGAATATTTAGGGGTCGAGCAATTTGCAGACAACTAGTCGGGTTCATAACAATTCTCGCTAGCAAGCTATAGATAGCTATCGATCTATTTACGATCGAGGATAATGTTACGTTTTATTCTGATGTATTTACTATATATTGATAAGTTCTATGAACTATAGTCAAATGTATATACCTGTCTGTGTTCTGCTGTCGCACAGGATCTCCGCCAAATCCAGATTCACCGTCACCATCATCTGCCTGTCTGCTCCCGTCTGTGTCTCCATTTTGAATACTGTGTCTCGCGCTGCTCTGCTTCCACCACGTTAAACTCGCCCGCATGATCTAAATCCGCGACACCGGCATCCTCTTCTTGAAGGTGCAACGAGTCTATTGACGACTCACTGTCACTCGATTCTGTCGAAATATCCGAGCCAGAGTCCGACATCGCCGCTTCTGCCGCTTCTGCCGCTTCTGCCTGTGTATTCAACTGGTAGACTATTTTCTACTTGTGACGTCAGAACACGGCGTCGGGTGTTTCCGGTAGCGGCAGTGTAAACATCGGTGGTCGACATACTAAATCATGATTTATTAAATACTGCGATCATTGTGTCATTAATAACACATCATTTTACAACACAAATAGCATTTACTATCATCAGTAGAAATTCATGTTTATCATTTCGTAGGCCCTTTAACTCTGAGTTGCTCCCGGGGGACTGTCCCTGTAGTTAGTTCACTGTAAATCACTCTGGATATGGAATGACCTGTAATGTAATGTAATGTAAATGGTGGCCGTGTTCAACAACAGCAAAACTATATCAAAACATCTCACACAACTCCTGTAGTATAATGCTAGTCTCATATATCCATTCCTATTCCATTTGATTTTGGGGTGAACTATCCCTTTTAACGACAACTTTATGTGGCTATAATACTGTATATGAGCTTGTTCTGCACAAGTTGAAAACAACATAAATGAATGCAGTAAACCTATCTTTTTTTAAAAGGATGTATAGTAAATTCAACAGATAATATCTATTTGTTTGTGTAAAACCTTGAAGAAATAATCAGTAACCACAACCAGGATATAAAAGTACAACACTTTTTTCTGAGAAGTGGTGGACTAAAAGTCTAAATACTCGCAGAATAGAATGCAAATAAAACACTTTTTAAATGTTTAATAAAGCTAGGCACATCACATATACACCATTTTACATTTCTCTTTAAAGTTTGGGGAAAAGTCCAACAACATTCCATGTCGATGCCAATGAGTTGTTATTTACAATGTCTTTTAGTACAGTTGTTCTCATCTGTATTTGTATTGTAGCCTTGTTTAAAGTCTAGTAGAAATGTTGTTATCTCAGCAAGCATAGTAGTTTAAAGTAAAATATGGCATGAATCAATTCTCCTTACATCCATCCATTAAAGGTTCAATGTGTAATGTTGTAAAGAAAGAGGGGGCAGTATTTCACCTCTAAACTGGCTTCATACAATCTAAATTCATCAATCAAAACAGTCAGTTATTGAAAGTATGTTAACCTGTTTATATTTTAGTTGTAGTACTTCGTCATATTTATTGTATTCTAAGTTTTAGAGTATTCTATTTATTGTGTATTATATTCTACAGCTTTATATCTCTCCTTGTGTTGACTGCTGAAACTCTGAGAGCCAGTCTAAATATCACTGCTATCTTAGAGTCTTCATGTGGGGCTTCGATATCTGTGTTTACTGTGGCACTGGGGGCTGTACAGTCCGTGTACCGTTACGTTTTGGCAGCTTGTATATTGGCTTGGGTCCGGTTTTGTCGGTTGGTTTTTTTCCTCTGCGCCGACGTAGTAATTCAGCCGGCGAATATCCCAGCACCGGGAGTATCAGCCGGCTGATGTGTACGGTGTAACGGCAGCAACAGAAAGTTTGATGATCCAGTTAGGAGTCGACTGAATCAGTGCTATCTGCTGACTGCTAACGCCGTACTGCCGGTGGAGCAGCCTCCCACAGACGGTGAGAACGAGGCGCATGAATCATGAATGTATTGTTGATGATCCCTGAGTCTGCCCAAACCAGGCAGTTGTACTTCTTCTCCCTCTGGTCTGAGGGCAGACTGGCACTACACTGACTCACTATCGCCTCCTAGACTGGACGGGCCGCGGCTAGTCAGTTAGCATGCTAATTTCGGTAGATATCTCTGCAACACAACACATACACGTCTTTGACGTAACGTCAACACTGTTACCTCTTCACATTCTTTGGATGATGTCAGTTCATTTTAAAATGTTGTAAATCTGGCATATCTTACACATTGAACCTTTAACATTCAATCAATCAGTAAATTATTAGTTGACATAAAATATAGAATTATGCATAATTTCTAATTATTACAAATATTTGTATATCAAATAAGACATCCTACAGCTGAAATAGTTTAGTTCATTAAAGCCAGTTTTTTATAACTGCATTGAAACTTCTCTCATTTCAAAACAGAACATGAAATGCTGGTATTTACATCACACAGGCCGTGGGTTCTCTTCCTCTATATTTGCAACCAGTTTATTTGCGTCGACCACATTGTTGAAGAAGAGTGGGTTGTCGAAGGTAGATAACTTTCCAGGGATAGGTAAGCGGAGGCCAGACTTCTTGAAGAGAAACAAGGCGATGACTGCTCCAATGGCAATCGCAATAATGACCAGCACAACTGCCAAAATGATGTGGCCACGGGTTTGACGATCCACCACAGGATTAACTGTACAGATTCCACACATAGATGATGAGCCAGAACAAATGTATAATTATGAGTCAAATAAAAAGGATAAAAAGATGTAACCTACCAGTTCCCTGTGGCGCTTGTTGTAATTCTAGAAAGATAACAAACATGATTTAAAACATTTAGTAGCATTTATGTTTCATTTCATTGATATTATACTCTAAATATTAAAATCAATCTATGAATATATTTTTGATTTAATTTAAATAGTTGTTTCAAAAACATTACTTTAATTGTTAACCAAGTCCTATTA
The DNA here is from genome assembly GCF_900634415.1 of Cottoperca gobio. Classification (NCBI taxonomy): domain Eukaryota; kingdom Metazoa; phylum Chordata; class Actinopteri; order Perciformes; family Bovichtidae; genus Cottoperca; species Cottoperca gobio. The sequence goes on from NC_041371.1 coordinate 7,539,538, forward strand.
AAGAATGATGATCTCACCTTTGGGTGTTTTGCAAATATATCCTCTTTGGTACCACTGTTTCCCTGCCATCCATTTACCATCCTTAGATTTAATCAATCCATAATCACCCATGTTTTGACTGTTAAGCCAGTTATTGTAGACCATGACGGTTTTATCCAACCACTGCCACATGCCTGGGGACAAATAGAAATTCAGTATTTTTTTCCCTGAAGCGGTTCTTTAATTTTATACTCAAGATCTTTTCTTTCAATGTGAAAGGAAACAAGATTTAGAAACATTGAAGTTTTCCACATGTGCTTGTATAACTTATAACATTTCCTATATTTTTTCTTATTGTATATTGACCCCAAAGCCACATTAATTGGACCATTGGGGGAAGTAGAACAAGCGATACCTTTCATATGATACATCTAACTTTGATACAAAGATATTGATGGGTACAGCTGTATTGGTTCATTCCCCATTTGTTGTTAACTTAGTTTATATGCCTGTTTCAGTTCTTTACTCAGCAGGAATAAGTAATTAACAGTTATCTGTTTTACAAAGAAAATGTTCCTTCTTAATGTCCTAGTGTAGCTTTATGTTTCTTTTCATGAAAGATCAGACAATGTGACTGTACCTTTGTGAGTTTTATACAAGCCGATCCAGAAAGAGTTTTGGCTGTCTTCATACATTTTGATATTGCTTTGAATGAATGCTTGCTCCAAAGGATCTTCAATGCTGGCAAGACTTCCACCTTGATAAACAAACAAGCAAACAAAGAGACAGGTTTTTAGTTGAAGTAAACACAAGTGATACGAGTGATAATATGCATTAGACCATCCATAGAAAATACTTACCATGTCTTATACAGTTAGCAGATGCATCTGGCCACTCAATCATGTTAGTGAGAATGAGGTAACAAAACCTCCTAAATGGTCGCCAGAAGTTACTCTGTCTACTGTATCTGGATGTTTCTGGGTCTTCGGGGCAAAATCCTGGGAAAGAGCTTGACTCTGTCGGTGGCACATCTGTGAATGAGAGACATTGACTCTGCGATAAACTAATTACTGTATGGCAGTACATTCTATCAATTCCAATGCACTGAAGTAAGCACCTATTTGACAATATTGTGGAACACTAACGAACCAGGTGAAGGCAGGATGTTAGTGTTTCACATTCTCCATTGTCTTGGAGAGGCGCTGCGCACCCCTGGAAATTCAATGTGTTTTTTTCCCTGGATTTCTTTCTTTTTTTTATATTCACAACTCACTTTTCACATTGAACAGGTGCTCTTCTATTAATTAAAGTAAACGCTTATGTTATCTATCTAATTTATGTGCACGTTTCAGTGTTGACAGCGTTGGTTTCTATTTAGTTCTCTCCTCTCCTTTCTGAAAAGTGAGTTGTGAATAAAACAAATATTTATTTATTTTAAATTCGAGAAAGAAAGAAAAAAACACCTTGAATTTCAGACGGGGCGCGGGGCTCTGTTGGCAGGGCGCAGCGCCCCTCCAAGACAATGGTAGGGGAAACACTGCACACTAAAACACACTCTGGTGCAATAGTTCAGTCCTGTTGTTTTATGGCTTCTTTTTACATCCTCCATTGTCTTGCATTGATGTTGTCTAGATATATTCAGTTTTATTTTTTATTAATAAAATGACTTGTATTCATATTATTCCATTACATTCCAGATGTTTTAGGCTTTTGCCGTTTCAGGATCGATATCGAGATACTTTATGCAGGTCTCGTATCAAAGTCCAAATTTTAGTATCGTGACAGCACTACAGGATGTATGTCGACATTAACATTTAGAATGCGCCACATATGAAGTTATTAAAATATACACGAGCCTTACCTGTAGACTTCATGCAAATGCTGCTCATGTTCCGATTGCAGTCAGCAGTCGCCCATTTTCCATCCACACCCATGAACACACAAGGTAGGATTGTGCTTGGTTCTTGTCTGCCCCAATTGGGTATGGTGACATGCCAGCCATCAATATATTTGAAATATCCGCCAGTCTGAAAGCAAAGATTGATAAAACTGCATTCAGCATCATTCTTTCAAAAGATGGGCTAGTCAGAGCTAATCAAGGATCAACTCATTTTCTTACAATTAGCTAGTCACCAGCTCTGCTGAAAAGGATGTTAAATGTTTTCTTTAATTAACATTAATACTGCTTTGTTAGGATTTTATGCTACATCATGGACAAAAGTATAGAAAACATTTAGTTATAATAAAAGACATCAATAATATAAATGGACTACCGTATTTGTAATAAATATTTATCGAAACAAATATAACTTGATTTTTAACAATTACAGATGAAATTACTAAGGTAAGAATGTTTAGTTTGCAAGGCTTTCAGCACTGTACCTGATCTTTGTTCAGTCCAATCCACACAGGAGCTTTGAGACTCAAAGCCAGCAACTCAACATAGGCCTGTGTCCACTCATTTCGCAGACTAGCCAGTTTAGCACCATCTCCTTCACAGAGCTTTTTGGCTGCATCCCAGCTCATTTGTTGAGTAACAACCTTGATAGAGTCATTAAATATTTTGACATAGTCGGTAGAAAGTGTTGGTTCAGGGGAGTCTGGGAGAGAAGGGTCTGTTCGGGGCGAGAAATTAGGCGCATTTAGTTTTTCCATTCGTTCTTAAAGCCAGGGGCCTGTACAGATGCTCAACAGGTATTATTGAAATTACTCACTCATCCCATTTTTTAAAAACTGTCCCGTTTGAATAGGCTTGGGTATCAAATACAGTACAAAGCGTCTTCAATGTGTAGTGTTGGAGTCATGTTTATCACATTTTGATGGTTGGGGAATATTGATCATGATACAGAACAGTCACAACAAATCGTTAGTTGCTTTAATACAACTGGTGCTGTTGTAGGTAGAATTTGCCGATCGCAAAATTAACTGAGGTTTCTTTAGCCATACAATTGCAAAGTGGGTCCTGAATTTAACCTCATTAACTCTTTTTTTTTTCATCATCACTGACCATTATTTGTTCCAAAATACACCAACATCTCTTAGTCATGCGAAATGATGTTTGGCTGATGGTATTACATTTTGGGAATTAGGGAAATGCATAGTATCTTGTAAAAGTAAAAGTTTGGATATAATAATGATAATAATGATATGGACACATCAGGGTCATCACCATGACAATCCCTGTATGCAACGAATTTCAATAGCACAATATTGTAACAGTCCTTGTTTGAAAAAATCATTCTAGGTCATAGGAAATCCATTCAAGAGAAATGGCCAAGGATAGGCTCACCAACATTTCGAAGACAGACATATCCTTTGGTGTCATTGCAGGAACCTTTTATCCATTTCCCAATACCAATTTTGGGATTGGTAGTCAACGCAGCACACCTCTTCCAGTGAAACAGTGATGTGAGGTAAAGAGAAAACTATGGTGAGATTTAGACTGACAGCAGCTTTTCCATAAAAAAAACAAAAAAACAGAAGTACTACTGACTAATTTGCAAAATATGATCAATGGTTGAACAGGATACCTTTTCTATTGTCTAAGAGGAGGCAGCTCTTATGTTACTGCCTACACATAATAATCACCACCATGAACAGAATCAACGAGGTAGCAGGGCAACCAATAATATACTGTACTTGTAAAAGGATTCCCTGTACATTCTTGATTTTATTTATTTAGACAAATTCATATAAATATCCTCACAAAATAAGCAATAATCCAAATAATTTTCTGTTAAACTATTACCTCAGGCTCTGGCATACGACCAAACGACATGTGAAAATCCATCTTCAATAAAAATCGGGATGTCAGAAATGTGTATGAATATATAAACAGAACATTTTATACAAACAATACAGATGCATATCATTTATCAAAATTGTGAATTTAGATTGTGTGTACTAGACATTACCTAGGGCTGCACAATTAATCTCATTTTAGTTGCGATCATGTATTTGGCTTCCCACAATTAAATGAACATGATGATATTTGATATTAATGTTTAAATTAGTGCTCCGCTTATAGAAAACGCAGCTGAATATCAAATCAAGCGCTTCCTAAATTAACAGCCAGACACCAGCCAGCGATTGAGATGTTTTTGCTGTATTATTATCATTCATATGCACCCAATGGGTTTATGATTAAATAGTTTACAAGAGCACAACATTGCCTATCCTCTAAATCTAGCCTTTTATTTTGCTCTCAAAGTGCACCAGCGTGGTGCATTTAACTTTAAAATGTCATTTAAGGTAAATACTCACAATTCATATTGCAGAAAAGTAATATTGCAATGTCGGTTTTTTCTAATATGGTGCAACCCTAATTTGTACATTAGTAGTTTTGTAGCACAACATGGAAGTCAAAGCAGTGCTCTGTTTATTTAAATGTGAGCGCAATAAAAAATATTTTGCCACTAAAAGAAATGAATAATTGTGATCTCAATATTGATCAAAATAATCGTGATTCATCATTTTGGCCATAATCGTGCAGCCCTAACATCACCCCAGCTTGTCATTAAAGTATTTTGACTCCAAGACAAATGTGGTATTGCCCATTACAGTCAAAATATCAAATAAGTTTTACTCCTCTGCGTGCGAAATCTCCTCTCTGAAAAGGGTCATGCCTCTGCAATGGAAAATCAGGATGTCAGAAATATTTAGCAATACACCCAAAATATTTATTATAAACAATACAAATGCAACACTGAATAAAGGTTGTGTGTACTTGAGGCATAACCTCAGTTGTTAAAGCCCTACACGGACAAAGTTATGCCTTATCTACAGTCAAGTTTTAAATATGTTAACTACCTCAAAAGGATCTGAAATCATTCCAAGGGATCGATGATGTTCCTGCAAAAATAGAGAAAGAATTTTCATGAAAAAACAGTAAAAATAAGAGAGAGCTTTAGAGTTTTTAGTAGTGCATCACATATCTCTTGTACTTAATATTATAACACAAAAATCAAAGTGTCCACTTACTGCAGACGCCCAGTTGGTGTATCGCATTCGTCGCCCATCAGTCCAAAGAAATTTATTGCCATTTAATTCATACAAACCAACCCACAGGTCTGTGGTAGGTTCGTCAGCCAATTTAGTAGTCAAAAACACTGAAAATGTAATGCACATTAATCATATAATTAATCTTTTATTTTTTCACCAGTTTTGCCTAAATATACATAAAATACAGTATATAGTGTATACTAATAATGGACAAAGTAGAAACAGCTTTAGAGCTTGAGTACTGTGTATATATAAAACCATGTATACAAGTATTTTAAACAAAAGAAAATATTAATGAACAAATGTTGTTAATGCAAACAACTTCAAATGTGTATAACTATTCACTAATAGGGCCCATTTTCTCTGGCTGACTTTACTGGGACACCCAACAGACATTTGCATGATATGCCCGATATGCATATAAAAATAATAGTTTTCTGGGAAAGAAACACAGAACACACCTTGTGCATGTCTTGAGAGAATTGAGGCCAGCTTTCCTCCCATTGCTTTGCATTGTGTCTTTGCGCCTTTGAACGTCTCCCTCTGTTTATTATTGATGCTGTAACACTACGGTGAAAAATCAACAGCTTTGAGTGTCTCAAAAGAGCAGCAACTTTATTTTTCATCCACATATAGATCAATGCTTTGTTAGATTAAAGGCCCATTTCATGCAACATCAGTTTCTCCATCATGACATTTATGAAATTAAAAGTGACCTCTAACCTTTGAGTCAAATTTTTCCCAGTTTTGTGGACAGCCACCTTTCGGAAGAATTGTTGGCGGTACAGTGGCGTTGGCAGGTGGTGAGCTACTGCGTTTACAAATGAACTTGTGCTCATACCCACAATTAAAATCATGCCAGAACCCTGTAAATCAAAATACAACATTAAACAAATACTACAAAATATTGATATAAACAATGTTAATTTTTACATTTACCGTATTTTCCGCACTATAGAGCGCACTGGATTATAAGGCGCACTGTCAATGAATGGTCTATTTTCGATATTTTTTCATATATAAAGCGCACCGGACTATAAGGCGCATTAAGCGAAACAAAACAGTCAGATAAGTCAGTCAGTCAAACTTTATTAAACGTGTTCACAATAACTCTCAACATTGTTCAAACGTTAATGAGCGTATTCACAATAACTCCCAACCTTGTTCAGTTGTAACACGTAAAAAAAACAGTCTGATACCGCCAAATGGTCTTCTTTACTTGGCGCAGGTCATCTTCTTGCTTCCTCCACTTCCGTACCATTGATTCATTAATGTTGAATTCTCTCGCAGCTGCTCTATTCCCATGTTCTACTGCGTGACTGATAGCCTTGAGTTTGAAGTCCGCGTCGTAAGCGTATCTCTTGACAGGTGCCATTTTGGGGTCCTTATACACACACACTGTAATATTATGGTGAAGCACAGTATGTATTACTCCGCGACGCGGACTACGGTAGCCGTAATGCTGCAAGCGGTGTGGCTTTGTAGTTTACCAAAGTCGTACTAAAACATTTTGACAGAGCGCCGTGTACCACACAAAATCGCTTTGTGATCAGTAACCACAACCAGAATTAATCCATATATAAAGCGCTCCGGATTATAAAGCGCACTGTCGCTTTTTGAGAAAATTAAAGGCTTTTAAGTGCGCCTTATAGTGCGGAAAATACGGTAAGTTCTTTATTACATGCATTATATGAAAGTAGGCCATTACTCACCCTTAAATGAAGTCATGACAGCGCAATTCTCATCATTGCGTTGGAAAACAGGTTGATTCTCATCCCACCTTTGAAACACCACTGGAGAACCATCCATCCACCTTTTTGAAAATTTCAAAGACACATGCATCCTTGGCACACATTTACTTTCATTTCCATATTGTGTTTTTTTTATGTTATAAATTGTTATATTGCAATAGTACAAAATGAGCTCTGCTCTTCAATCAAGGCAGAAAAATCCACCAGATTTTGTACAGAAGTAATTTAACTGCTTCATAATTCACGCTGCTCTAATCAATACTAATGCTTGTAATGGCGAACCCACATCACTATCACCATGCAGTCCCCCTCAGCTCTCGAGAGCCCTTTAGTCTATTTTTGATTAAATGTTTTGGTTTTCTTGCTCGTAAACTCAGCTCTTATCAGCTTCCTCACCAGCCACGACAGGAAGCAGTTTTTCTGACAGACAGACTGTATGCTACCTGCCCAGAACTAAACGGCAGACACTCAAAGTTGGAACTAGCAAAGTGAACAAAGTGGAGCATCTAGCAAGCTCAGGAGACTGGCACGTCCCTCCAGGAGTTGGTGACTCTCTTACTCTTTTGGGTGACCAGACTATTCAGAGATGATAATGATGATGATTAATTTGAAGAGACAAATTGTGTCCTAAAAAGAAGAGGTGCGTCTTGAGGCGGGACTGAAATATGGAGAGGGACTAAGAGTCACGGATGTCTTGGGGGAGGGAGTGCCAAGATTTGGTGTGTGTGAGGAGTCAGGCGGCGGAGTTCTGGACCAGTTGGAGTCTGTTGATGGAGCTTGCGGTGATGCCATATAGAAGGGAGTTACAGTAGTCAAGGCGGGAGGAAATGAAGGCGTGAATCAGTCTTTCACCTGCTAGGCAGATGAGAGACGGTCTGATTTTTGCAATGTTGCGGAGGTGGAAAAAGGAAGTTTTGACAATATGGCTGATATGGGGTTCAAGGGAGAGGGTGAGGTCGAAGATCACGCCAAGGTTGCGTGCCTGAGGAGAAGGGGAAACAGTGGTGCCGTCAATTGTGAGTGTCAGGTTAAAGGTTTTGCTGAGTGTGGATTTGGAGCCGATGAGGAGGAGTTCAGTTTTGCTATTGTTAAGTTTGAGGAAGTTGTGTTGCATCCAGTTTTTTATTTCTGTGAGACATGAGTCGATGTGTGAGAGGGGTGGGTTATGGGGGGATTTGGTGCTGAGTTAGATCTGCGTGTCGTCGGCATAGCAGTGGAAGTCCAGGTTGAAGTGGCAGAGTATCTAACCGAGGGGGAGGATGTAGATTGTTAAGAGGAGCGGGCCGAGTACTGAACCTTGGGGGATACCTTGGGTGACTGGCGCTGTGGCAGAGGAGTGGTTGTGATGGGAAATGATGTGGGATCTGTCGGACAGGTAGGACTGGAGCCACCTGAGTGCAGTATCCTCGATTATCTACATATCACATAGTTTTGATACGTTTCTTTTAACTCTTTTCTCATTTTTGTTTAACCCATTATTCATTATGTAGTTCATACTCACCCATATGTTCTATCAAGCTCTACGTTCAGGCCTATCCAGTAATTCCCACCATCTCTGGACACCTACATGCACAGACAAAGGGCAACAGTAACACTAGCAGTACTTACGTTGCAGTATGTTCTAAGCTTAAATGCTATGGCTAATGAGTACTCGCTCACTCACCTGTTTCCATAAAAAGACACTTTCAGCTTCACTGTTGATAGTAACCAAGTCACTATGCCTCTGTTGGCAGGCTCTACGAGCTTCTTCCATGGCCGTCGACCAGCGCGCTATATAATACTGAGACCCATTCCATTCTCGCCACCCGTCTGAGGTGATATTGTAGTCTGAAGACATGTCAGAAAGATGTAATGTATTACAGGACATGTGTAGGTTCAGATTTCAGTTACATTACATGCAAGCGGCATCAAGCGATCCCCTGACTTTTCCTCTATTGCCACCGTGAAGTTCACATTTGTGGCTTTGAGTGAAATATCTTAGTAACTATAACGCTTGCAATGAAATTTGGTGCAGATCTTCATGTCCCCCTCAGCAGGATCCATATCAATAAGTTTGGAGGTCCCTTAACTTTTCATCCAGCATCAGACCAAACTTTTTGTTTTTCTAATACTCTGATTTGTGACAAATTACCTGCAAAACTAATAACTAGAGATGTCACGGTACCAGAAATGCAGTAGTCGGTACCGATACCAGTGGAATTCCACGATTCTTGATACCAAATCGATACCACGGTAAAAAAACAAAACAATAAATCCCATGTACTTCAACATACACTCGTTTGAATATTGTTTTTGTCAGAAGGTTTAACGGGTCATAATTCCTTCTCCAACATCTATTTTATACTGCTGCGAAAAACATCTTCTTCAAACAACTGTAACCTTGAATACGCTTTTCAAGATCACATTTGAACACATCATGGTAAAGGTATAATTTATCTTGGCCCGTAATACAAGTCAATTGCACCTCTGAGACTGAGTGCTAACAGCTACCGTCAACTTGCTCTCCTGCTGATTTCAACACGGGTTTGTTGTTTCATAATGTAGCATTATCAGGAAAACATAGGTTGTGTCTCCTGGACAAGTCACAGTGAGTTAACTGAATAAATAATCACAAAAAGTCAAGTGTGTACGGAGCGAGTGTTGGGTTGAGCAAAAGAGAGCGGTGAGAGGTAGCAGAGGAGAAATCCTGCGGTCCAGGGCCAGACCAGTTTGCTTTAGGAACCGATGAGCAGAGTCAGAATTGAAATGCCTTATTTCCTTTCCGATTTTAACACATCGGCGTGAACCCCCCCGGTACCTACAGTACTTATAGTACATACGGGTCCTGTCACGTTTACAGAATTTTGGCATCGACTTGGTCCCGAAATATTGGTTCCTCATGAGATTCCTACTAATAACATTCCTATCAGCCTCATCTGTACTTTGTGTTAATTAGCAAATGTTAACACACTAAACTAAGATGGTGAACATTGTAAACATTACACTAAATATTAAAGGAGGCTCAACCCACAGTGAAGTAACTGCAGCAAATTTAAACCATACATTAGAAAATAATGTTTGGCCTAAAAGCATATTTGCAATGTTTTCTTTGTGGTTACATAGAAAAATGGCCCACTTACCTGGAGTGACGCGGTCTGGAGGTGGATTTGGAGTTACTCCTGTAAGGACAGATAGAAGAAATTATATCCAGAACACTGAGCAAAGTACTGGAGTGATAGTAGGTAGTTGAGTTCACCTAAATACATTTGATAAAGACATCGTTGGAAGGTCGAACTTGTTCAGTTAACCTTCAACAAAGGTTACAAACATGACATGCTCTTCTTTGAAACCTTGGTAACCAAACAAGAGCGAAAGAAACCGTTCCATTCTCATTTTACCTGTACGGATCTGGCAAAGCCAATCATGGTACGTCTCGCAATGCACATCGTTCCAACTCTGCCAATGCGATTCGATTTCAGCGCAAGATTCCACATTGTCTTTGTTGTTTGGCTCTCCATCCTTCCAATTTTGAAACTGCAGCTGTAAACAAAAGCAAACAATAAAACACATGATTTATATTGTTATCTATTTAATTAAGCATCCTAAACTAAATGATGGTCTCAATTGTTATTATCATTAAGTAGAACACCAATAACTCACTGGCGATCCATCACTCCACACATAACCGGTGACTGGGTCAGGGGCACTAAGTCCAATCCAGACTTTTTCATGTCTGCAATGAACAATGATTATATTATGAATATCATACTGATGATTCAAATATAAAACCTGTTTGAAAAATGAAGATCAAAGTTTTGCCTAATTTAGCAGTCATCTGTAAATGCATTACCTAAGGCTCAGCTGGACTAGCTAACCTACATCTTCTTCTGCAACACGTTTCGCATTTCTTAATTTTGTACGTTGATCGGTCATACTGTACCGAGGTAGGGGCAATGTCATATCATCAGCACTGTGAATGCTGAGCAGGTCTCCTCTGATGGCCCTGCAGTAATCTCTGGCCTCATACCAGGTCCTCTTGTCAAAGGGTGACTGTGAAAATAACTTCAACACAAGGCAGAGGTTCAACGTGGTTAGGTAGAGTGACAAGCAAACAGTGTTTTATTGTCTTTGCAGTCTTTGTATGTGCGATTCTTTAAGCTTTATTTTTTTACACGTGGCTGTACCTTATAACAATAGTGTCTTGATCTCATTTGAGCCCAGCCGTCCGCGCACGTGGCAGGGGGAACAGTCGGTGGTGCAGGGGTTAAAACTGCCCCCTCTGCCAGGTGTTTGCAGATGTATTTCTCCTTATTGGTGCAGGGCAGCACATCCCAGAGGCCAGCAAAAACCCCAGTTTTCATGGCAACACAGCCCTGTTGGTGACCTTGCATTGTTGAGGGAAAATGGTAAACTGTCAATTGTGAAGCTACCTTCTGACACACCTTACAGATGGAGTTTAAGATTGTTCCATACCTGGCATCTGAGCGTTCCAGTGAGTGTACCTCACAGAGTCTGTGTTGGTCCACACAAATAGATCAATGTCTTTCTGGTTTGAGAGGCCGAGCCAGAAGTATTTCTCTGCTCTCATCCCCACCAAGCTGACAAGGAAGGCATTGTCCACTCTGGAGATATTTGCACAATTAGGATCGCAGGATTTCTGTTCTCAGTAATTGAAAAAAAGCCTTTTTATATTTTTATTCTGTTTGTCCTAATACATTTGAAATGTAGAGTTACTCAGGACATTTGGAGTGAAAATAATTGTTCTTACACATTTGAAACATCGGCTAAGTAGGAACCTGAGTTCATACAGTCATCTTTGGCTTCATCAAAAGCTTTGTTCTGTGGCCCTATAAAGTAGCAGTAAGAGCCATGTCTTCTCCACCCCTGGATTGTTGGAAAAGAAAAGAAAGTGAAGAAAGACAATTGTGAGATATTTTATAACTTTCCATAATTAATGAATTTGTAAAGGAGGAAAAGAAACTGATAAAAATCAAAGATGATATAATCACTACAATTACATAAATATTCTAGAAATGTAAACTCGGCCTAAATGCAGTATAACGTTTTATAAAGTTAAACCTTTTATTTAATGCTGCATTCATGGATTTTAAAGAAACATTTTTGAACATTTAGGGGAATCACACGCTGAAAAACATACAGCCCCGACATGTTGTTCTTATAACATAGTAAGGGGGACATTAGCATTCATTTGAAGCGGTGTTTTTTACCCAACCTGTACATTTAGGTATAATATTTAATCGCCTTTTAGCTTTCTATTTTGGTCTTGATGAGGAAAATATCTCAGGGATGGGCATTTCAAGCAAAAATACTAGTCGATATTAGCTGGGAACTATTCGACCATGGCCCAAAGACAACACCTCCCCCCTGCACGCACATGCGCACACTGCTGCCAGGCTTCACTCTCAGATGACTGTGCATAGTTGTTGCAGACTTGTGTTATGCTAACTTTACCTGGAAAGTTTGCACTCCACCTCCATTTTAATTATCTTTTTTTCGTCACACAGCATTTATTGACGACTGTAGTGGGTTTTGCATGTTTCTCCTGTATGTACCAAACAGCAAACTCTGCTTCGAGGTAGGTAGGTGTGTTTCAGCAGCCTGCCTCTGCTCCACCTTATTGCCCCTTTTTGTATTAGCGAAGAGTTAGGTCAAGATGGCGAACACAGACACTACGTCCATTATATATACAGTCTATGGTTTATACAGTAGTATCTAGCCCATCCCTAGCATGGATTAGATATTTGTCGAGCTGGGCAGGTAGAGTACCGTGAATTTATCAGAGCTTTGCTGCGCTGTAGATAACCAAACTGCTGAGCTAAAAAGAAAGGCTCTAATGAGCTTTGGGAGATGATAGAGTTAGGTGAAGTGCCTAAAGGTTATCTCGGATTACTTCATGAACAAGAGAAGCTGTTTTTAAATGGATATAAATAAGTAAACATAACTAACAACTTTGCAGCCATCATCCTGCTCCACTTCATCTCCAGTGGGTTCTGAGGCACTCATCTTCATACAAATGAAGCCATAGTTCCTCTCGCACACTTGGTCAGCCCAGTTCCCATCCTGTAACAAAGTAGTGTTATATATTTATTCATCTGGAGACTGGATGTATTGGAAGGTACTACAGACAATGCACTAGTGAAATGGCAAACGAAAATGTCAAAGTCTTTAAACTGTACAAATGAAAGATCATACTTAGGGTCCAGAGATATGCAGTAGACAATATACTGTATTCAATGTCAACTGCTGTCTGATAAATCAGGTAAAATAACAGTATTTGATGCCATGTTCTCTAAAAGGTTTTGAGTGTATTTTAAGTGCATATACAGTACATACGGTAATATGTGCACCATACCCACATAGTGCTCCTTACCTCTCCCCCCATGAGAACACAGTCCTGTATATCAGTTGAGAATTTAGGTTTCCCAAATTCCCAGCTCGTGAAACTGACAGTCGAGTGGTCACTCCAGTCAAACAGCCTCTCGGTCTTCCTGTCATTCAGTCCAATCCAAAGATTATCAGAGGATACTGCAGACATGGACAAAAGGATGTTTCTGTAAACAACTTGCCATTAACTTAATGTTGCTAATGAATAATATGGGTGTTAATCTCAAATTTCATCACAATACAATGTTATAGATTCTTTGGACAAGATACACTATTTTACGCTATCACAAAGTCTGCCACCATACGATTTCAATTCAATTCCATTCAGGGGCCTGCGATCGATATGAGAGGATGTCATATGACCATTTAACACATTCAGTCTCACCATCAAATCCCACCACTTTGTATCATACAGACGTCTAAAAGGGGGCCTTGTGCCTGGTATCGGCAGAGAAAAGAGAGATTCAGCGGAGGAGTTTGTCAAGCTGGGGATGCGAATGGACAGCCTGCCGATTGGCTGAGGGTAACACCCCATAGGCTTTGCTGAATAATACACAGCAAAATAATTTTAAAAAGAGAGAAAATCCAGGCAGAGGGCAGGATCTCTGTGGATGCCGCCACATACTTATCGTGGGTCCTTGTGTATGATTGAGAGGGATTATTTTTTTTATGAGTCTATACATTGTTTTTAAGGAAATGATTATACCTTTTGAAGATAAACATGCGTTTGTTTTTATTGTTTTCACGTACTGTATCCAAGTTGAGAGACGATAAAGCTTTGGTCCTCCACATTTCTGATGGTGACTAGGTCTCCTCCTTCATTACGACACACTCTCTGAGCATCAGTCCATGTTTTCTCAGTACGGTTAAGGTGGAAGCAGTGGCCATTGTAGGGAATCCAAGGTCTTGAACAAAATCCTGGCTCAGCAGCTGATCATGAAAAGAACAAGGAAATATACGGACTGAGTGACAGATATACGATGTAGCTATACGGTTTTAAAGGGCATTTGTAGTGTAGAATAGATAGATCTTTTTCTTTACCTGGTGTAGGCGCTACCTCGGCCGCACTGCTGTAGCAGATGTACCCGAGTTTCTTGCTGCAAAGTGAACTTTGCCAGGAGTACTGGACAGCGGGATCCAAAATTGCACAAATGTGTCCCAGATCAGAACGTGGATGTCCTAAAAAAAGATAATGGTTATACTTACAAGTTGTTTTTTTGCAAACAGCCTCAGATTTGTCTCAGTGTTATAGTCTCGCACATAATCCCCCGTAAAATCGTTTACTCTTCAGTTTTGTAAGGATTTAACAAACAAGATATGTTTTCATTTGAGCTTTAGATGTGCTGGAAGACAGAGCATGTTGACTTTATTAGAACACATTTTATTTCAGCATGACTCGAGGCACACATGGGAATTATAATACAAAAAACAGAAAACGTATTTTTCAGTCTATAAGTTGAGTTTACAAAGTTCATCACCACATTATGTTTGAATGAGTGAATACATATAGTACGACCAAAGAAAAATGTAAAGAAAATGTTGAACTTGTACCATGTTGGAGGGGAAAAATAAATTGGAAAGATATGCTGGATTCTAACTAGGTCGACTTCATTAGGCAGATAGCGACATCATTTAACGGCTCACTTTTATTTATTCAAAGGTATGAGATTGTAGAGAACTAGTTTTACACTTGTTAACGCTGTAACTCGTATACATATTTAAGTGGAATAAATTTAAGCATGAGGGAGAAAAACGTTCAACTTACTCGTCTGTGGCTACATTCTGCAAGTCAAGGCTAGTTTATTTATACAGCACCTTATCATACACAGAGGTCATACAAAGTGCTTTACAGACAAAGAAAAGACAGAAGTTTAAAATAAAATAGATGAAAGTACAATTTTTAAACCAAATAAATAAAGATACAATTCAAATGGATTACTTAAAAGCGGTGGAAAAGAGAACAGTCTTTAGTTTAGGTTTTAAAATGGCTACGTTGGGGCGTATCTTAGTTCCAGCAGTGGGCAGCATAATGTCTGCCGTTTCACCACATTCAGACCAAACTCTGGACACAACTAACTGACAAGTCCCTGCAGATCTGAGTTTGTAATCAGCAAACATATCTGCAATATATGTTGGGCCTAGAATTGATATTATATTAAACTGGAAGCCAGTGCAGGGATCTAATATTTGGGCAAATGTGTTCTTTCTTCTTGGTGTTAGTATTCTAACAACAGCATTTTGAATGAGTTGCAACTGTCTAATGGTCTTATTGGGGAGGCCAGTTGGAAGTGTGTTACGGTAGACAACTCTACAAGAAAATAGATTGTGATGGTCTTTTCTAAATCTTACTTCTAAATCATTCTGGCATCTTAAGATGAAGACTTTGTTAAAGTTTTAATGTGGCCATTACATTTACTTTTTAAAGATGTAAATGTAAATTAAGGTTTGTTTAATAGTTTGTTTTAGATTCTATTTTGTTTAGATTCTTTTTGTTAATACATTTCAATATATTATATAATGATAGTGATAAATATATCACAATAGAGAAATACAAAATTGAAGTGAAGGAAAAACCTACCAGAGTCCCATTTCATGTAACGGTAAGGTCTCCTATTAGACCATTTCCAGCCATGTTCTGGATCCAGGACCAGCCCAGTCCACAGCTTATTGCCCCCTGTACCTAGTAGTGCTGGCATGGGAAGCAGAAATGACAAAACAATGAGTCGTTGCCTTTGTCACTTATTGTTAGTAAGGCTCAGATTTCCTGATTATTTTGACAACACAACACCATTGCAAAAATGTAGATACATCAGTGCAAGTAATGCGTTTTAAGAATGTATAAAAAATGTTTTTAATTACGAGTGCTATTATAAATCAAATCCCTTAATGGAAACAAAGACAGCAAATTATTTCTGTATGTGCCCAAATGCATGATCCCTTTTATTAGTACATTCAGTATAGAGTCAGTGTCACCTTACCTGTGATGTAAGCCTGCTCGTGAGGATCGTTGATACTGAGCAGGGAGGCTCCCTGCTGTTTGCAGCTGGCTTCGGCTTGGGGCCAAGTCAGAACCGACTGTGTGTTGAGCTGGTAATACGCTCCTGTTGTTGGGTAAATAGTCCAGCCTTCTTTGGCTATGAATGTATATACAAAATATGAATAAGTCTGTCTCTCTCTCTCTCTCTCTCTGTCTCTCTCTCTCTCTCTCTGTCTCTCTCTCTGTCTCTCTCTCTGTTTCTGTCTCTGTCTCTCTCTGTGTCTCTCTATGTCTCTGTCTCTCTGTGTCTCTCTGTGTCTCTCTGTGTCTCTCTATGTCTCTGTCTCTCTGTCTGTCTCTGTCTCTCTGTCTCTCTCTCTGTCTCTCTCTGTCTCTGTCTCTCTGTGTCTCTCTCTGTCTGTCTGTCTCTTTGTCTCTCTCTGTGTTTCTCTATGTTTCTGTCTGTCTCTCTGTCTCTCTCTGTGTCTCTCTATGTCTCTGTCTCTGTCTCTCTCTGTCTCTGTCTCTGTCTCTCTGTGTCTCTCTCTGTCTCTGTCTCTCTGTCTCTCTCTGTCTCTGTCTCTCTCTGTCTCTGTCTCTCTCTGTGTCTCTCTCTGTCTCTCTCTGTCTCTGTCTCTCTCTGTGTCTCTCTCTGTCTCTCTCTGTCTCTGTCTCTGTCTCTCTCTGTGTCTCTCTGTGTCTCTCTATGTCTCTCTCTGTGTCTCTCTCTGTCTCTCTCTCTGTCTCTCTCTGTCTCTCTCTGTCTCTGTCTCTCTCTGTCTGTCTCTCTCTCTGTCTCTCTGTCTCTGTCTCTGCCTTTTCCCACTACAGTATTCAAAAAATGTTTACAGGCAGTACTTACAAGTAACCGGGCAGAAGCCCCATCGTTCACTTTGATATTTAGTTTCAGCCGCACACCAAAGCTTATTGTCAGGAGAGTCGAGCGTCGAGCAGTCTGAGTACCACTGGTCTTTGTACTGGAAGGGAAACATGCACGGAAGTCCAGCTGCATTTCCACCAATGGCATAAAGTTCTAAGAGGTGATAAGAACAAAGCAAAGATTGGTTTCAGAACATCTGTACCTGCAGCGATTTACCTTTTTTTCCTTTTTTTTTACGACATGACAAACCACTTCAAAACAATGCTAAATGATATGTTTGTTTTATCTTTACCACAATTCAAATGCAGATTTATAAAACAATTATGACTATATGATGTTACATAAATCCATGCGCAGCTGTTTACCAGTTTGACCTTCTGTTGGATAAAGCTAACGTGTACATATCCTTTTTGAAATAATCTCATCATCTCTCTAAAAACAACAAACTGTCCTCATCATCATTCTATTTTTGTACTTAAAATTGCTGAAAATGGTTATGATTTAGTGTGCCCTGTGGACAGTGAAAGTCCTTCAAGACAACACGTTTTACACTGTACCTCTGTATGTTCTGGCACAAGCTCCATTGGACGTCCCTGTAATGGTGAGGTGGTTATTGGGTCCTACTGTTCTGGAGAGAACGGCTGTGTTATCCGCAGTGAGCTCAATGTAAAGCTCTTGGTCTTTGAGGGCGAGCACTGTTCCATTCTTGCATTCCCACTTTTGGAGGTCGCTGTTTTCGTCACACTCGTGGAGGCTTATTTCACTTCCCACACTTTTCCCCTGGGCTCCCAGGCACTTCTTCCTCTGGTGAACCAGAAGTCGGTCACCGAATGTCCAGCGTATGTCATTGCAGTCGTTATTTGTTTTAACCAAACAAAAACCAGCGTCCTTGTTAGTTAGTTGAAATGGTGAATCTGTTGAGAAAGAATTACGCACTTACAAGAAATGAGAAAATCCTTTCGAACAAATGTTTACACAGTCTTTCATTGACTGACAAGTATTCAAGAATAAACTGAAATTTAAAAAGCAAACAAAGTTACAACCATCCCATGTCTGCAAAATGTAAAACCGGATTCATCTTGATATTAAACTGTAGCAAATATACAAGAATGTATTTAACGCAGGTGACACACTGACACATGGTAAATGACACCACAGTCTCACATAAAGAACAGTGCATATCTACACAATCGCACAAAAAACTCTTAAAAGTTGGAATACTGTACCATCTGAAGCCAAACATTGTAATACTTGGATGAGGAGCACAAAGGCTGTAAAAGGTATCTTCATTGTTAGTATTCGTCTGAGATGTCTCACACCTGAAGACTTCATCCATGCATTTCTCGGTTTTAAATGTGTGTGAATGATTATCGAAAGTCAATCTTGATACTACTGACGCATCCTGTCTCGTCGTGTCAGCATGACTTTTTTTTTTTAATTTTGTCTACTCTCAGACTTTTTTTCTTCAACATTTCACTTCCTTTTTTTTAAAAACATGAACCCAAATTTTCCCAGAACACATTATATATGGATTTGTCATTTGCCATTGCATAATAATCAGACACTGGGGGAAACAAGAAGTGCTAGTATCTTGCTCCAGTGAGTGAACTATTAAGTGATGGCCAGTCTACGCACAAATCAAACACATTTGTGCCATTAAGGGGACCACAAGTTATTCCATTTATTAATGATCGGCAGTAGTATTCCTGAATCTGTTTTACATTTATGGATACAATGAACGTGACTTGTATGATTTTGACACCCTTATGTGATGACAGAGGAAACAGATGTGATACAAACTGCGGTTGGCCGTTTGGTTCATCCATTTCCCTCGGGAATATATTGTGTAATACATAACAAGGAAGCTATCAAAGTGCTGACTTTCTGTTTTTTTTCTTTTCTTTTTTTCAGTTACTGTTTAGTTTGTTTCACCAAGATTAGCCAGCTGTGTGGAGGTGAAGAAGGAGTCAGGGTTGAACTTCTCTCTCTCGCTCTTGTCACTTCACGAGTACAACACTATGAATATATTGCAGAAAAGACGGTCTGAAAATGTGCGCTGCTAACTTTATATTTAAAGGATATTCAGTCTCCCTTCTCTCTATGATGGCCAACTTTTCACTGTGGCTCAGCCCTCTAGTGTGGTTCGTAATAACTATTGACACGTCTTACGAACTAGTTCTCACCTGGAGCCCAGTGACAGCTTGATAGCCTTACCCTCTCCTAATAGGCGACATGTTAACATTTTTAAACGTTATTCATGTGGCATTATGTTTTTCTTAAAACATATTTGCTGATGCAAATTAGTAGTACACTGTTTCAACCTCATTTCTACATTTAACCTTAACCAAAGTATTTTAGCTGCCTAATCCTTACCAAATACACACACACATACAGTAACACTTCCTGGACTGGTGAAAATGTTGTCAGTTCACATAACATTGTCAGTAATGCCCAATCACAGTCCTGTGAGGAGCTGCTGGCAGTTACGGGCGTGGTTTTGTGTGACCCTACACAGCGTAGCAACTGTAAACAAACCATATTGTGTGTCAGGCAGTAGTCGAAAAGCAGGCCGTTAGATGGAGAACTCTTAAAAACAACTCTAGGCTGTCGAATGATTACGGTTGATGAATCAATATCAATTTAGGGAGTAAACGTTGCAAATCTGTCCTCAGTGGTCCACACTCTTAATCCTCGGCTTGCAGAAGCAGCAGAGGAACAAGGCTCTGTTGCGTTGCCGTAAGGGAGAGAAAGTGTTTCACTAAAGAAGCAATTTGATGTTTAAATACTTACTTATGCACACATATCTGAACACTCACTCAATGATAATTGTTTCTGTAAATGGTTTACACATTGTGTTGTTGTAAGTATCGGGTTATAGTAGTATAGTATAGTTTGATTTGGTCGATTGGATCAAATTGAGGGGAAAAAATTTTTTATGTTATGTTCAAAGAGGAAGTGGCTTCTGGGAATCTGAGAAGTGAGCTGTGAGAACACTAGTGTTGAGTAAGAGGTCAACAGATAAAAAGGTGAGATGTGCCAGAACAAATTGCTTAGTAAAGCAAATTGGGAAACATCAAATTGAGGGTTTGGTAATCCGTGGTGAATCGTTAAATCGTTCTTTGTGTTTCAGCACAATTTGGCCAAGCAGTTCCTCTAAAGAATATTTGTCCTCCTTCAAACACATCTCTTGCTTCGTTCAAACTGAATAATTATAAGTGTCTTGCCTTATTGTAGTATTACCCATGATCTAAGGTCTTAAAGGTGCAATGTGTAATTCTGAGCCACCTGCTCCAAAGAAATAGGGGGCATAACTTCAGTTATTAAAGAAAAAAAAGACCCTATTGTAGTATGTTATCCTACGTTTATATTTTAGTTATAGTAGTTTAGCATATTTATAGTGTATTCAAATGTATTCTTTATGTTGTGTATTGTATTTTATAGCTATATATCGCTCTCTTCTAGTGTTATCCATATTTACTGAGTATTCCTGTGCAATGCAATATCCATCCATCTAACAGAGCCAGTCAAAATAATACTGCTGTCTTATGATCTTCACATGTAGTGGCCTGTAGTTTTATACGTTAGCCATCTGTGTTTATTGTGGCACTGGGGGATGTACGGTCTCTGTAACGTTATGCTTTGATAGTTTGTTTATTATCTTGGGTCCGAGGTAGCAGAGATGAGGGAACGACCAGGAAAGACTTTTTGTTTCCTCCTTTAGAAAGCGTGCAGCAGCTACCAGCACGAGGAGTCACGGCAGGGTCGTGGAGCGCTTGGTCTAGCCTGTGTAACATCAATAACAGAAAGTCCCCCGGTGAAAGGAGGGCTAATAAATAAATGCTAATTGCTAACTAAAGCTTTGTTCGTCTACTTGTGTCTACCAGGCGAGCCTCAAAACGTGCAGAGATCATGGATGTAATATTGACAAGCTCTTGAGTCTGCTCAAGTCAGGGCAGCTGACGTTACACCATACAGTTCACATTGTGCAAAGTTCATCCTGTGTGTTGAGACATTTTATTTAAAAAAGACCCAGCGTCTCCAGGAAGACGTGGACAGTATCAGAAAGATCAAAAATACAGATACAACTCAAGACCCCAAGCCAAGTTCCTGTGCCTTGCTTACCACCTGCTGATTAAAGTGAAGGGGGTTAGCCCCGAAGTTGATCTTTGTTTAATACAAGCCGCTCACTAGCTTTGACCAGCAACCAGACCTCCTACAACAGGTCTACTTTTCATTTATTTTTAAACAAAAACAATAAATTGTTAATGTTTGGATGTTCACCACATGTGGCACTCACGGATCAAAATGGGTCAAAGACTCTTTTAAAGAACAATATCTGAAGCCAAAACCTCTGTCCCAGCGTCCGGTTGCCTCCGTGGGCCCCTGCACAACCTCTTTCACTTGAGAGCTGCGGGTCAGGGGAGAGGGGCGGAGGACGGACCCTCTAATATGATTCAAACCACCGCCCCTTTTATTCTCGGGGTCACGGCTCTCCAAGGAGAAAACCTCAAACGACTCTCCCGTGCATTAATATCAAACCTTCCCTCTGGTACAAATACCTCCATCAACAAGTTGTTCCCTCTCCCCTAAGTACTTTATCTCATACACGGTTTAATACACTGTTCAGTCATGAAGTCAAAGTGTAATGGAAAAATACTTCATGGCTTTAACTCCTTCACTGCTCTGTGTCTCTTGTCCTCTCGTCATCCTCAGATTCACGACAGGGTCCGTGACTTGACCTTTCTCATGTCTTAGGTGTGAGTATATTAGAGAGTGTAGAGGTGGGGTTGTGCCTGACAGGTAAGCTTTAAATTGCTTAAGCCTTAAGTCTAGTTGTGATGGTGCTTCTCTCCCCTGGGTGCAAAGAGACCACCTTCCCCACACTGCACTCATGGCCTGACAGACCTCCGTGCTGCAGAAAGCACTTTTAAATAATATAATAAAATACTCAAAGACAAACTTTCTATCTTTTGATCATCTTTGGTGACAGACTTTCCACCACCAAAGCTTAAAATGTGACTACGAGTACCAAACCCGCTCTGATTAGGTTTAAACCAGTACAACTGTATATCAGCACTTCAGCAAGCTAACTTAAGTCTAGAGTACATTTATATAAAAGGTTAATAGGTTGGTTCACATGTTAAACATATACAAAAGTAATATATGTAAAACAAGTTGATTAACTTGAGTGAGTAATAGAAGTAGAAACCTGTAAGGATGTGCATTACATACAACAAGGGGAACCCATACTGTGTGGACAACACACCCAGCACGTGGTGGTGTCAACACCATCGTACATGCTTTACTGTAGCCACACATGTACATCTCTAAATATAGATCTACATATATACGTATACGTGCACACCGGAATGGCCGGTATTTATCTTATGGAAGGTAAACCTCCTTAAGCTGTTTAGCTTTGAGTTTTTTTGTCTTTTTAATTGTTTGTGCATATTTATAGTGCCAGTGCACAGTTAACACCTAAGCCGGACTTATTCATGCCGAACACAAAGATAAACCATCTGATGGAAATGTTTTTTTCAGGCGTTTGGTTATAAACTAAACTATTCGACGAATCGAAATGTTGACCTGATGATGGCACTGGATGTAAAGATGAAAAAGTGTATTTGTTAGTGAATAGATGTCAAAAGTTGATTATAATGTTCTACTCTCTGTATTTATGGTTATACAAGTTTTTCTTACAGTTTTTGTAGAAGCTAAGGACAAAGATTTGGTAATTAGTATTTTGATGAAAAAGATGAAGTTTTGTATACACGGCATCTATGGTGATATATCGATGACAGATCAGTGTGTTCAATTTCATAGCAATCCATCCAATAGTTGTCCCGATATTTCATTAAAACCCAAAACACCGCATTGTGGCACTAGGGGGTAAAGTGATGGGATCACCAAAGTCAGTAAATAACTTACAAATGACCAAAGAAATATAAAACGACTACAAAGACACGCAAAGCAACTGCAAAAAGACACAAAATAACAAAGACAGCAGCAAAACCGCCACAAAGAGACACAACATATATAAACATGGAGTACATACAGTAGTTTTAAAGTGTATTGCCTTTTATGAAACATGTTATTCTATGAACACCCATTCTAGAATGTTAAGTGATGTCATATCAAGAATTGTCTCAGATACAAAAAACAACAGAGAATTGTTCATTCCCTACAAACCTGCTGAACAGAGTGCATCAGAACGTATACACAGAGAGAGAAAGTATACCAACGATGGACAAAACAATGATTGTAAGCCAGCACCTCCTTGTGGAAACGGAGCTGGCGAATAGCTTGAGGAAACTGACCCTGGAGGAGAGGAGACTAGAGGTCAGAAAGCAAATGTTTGTTGAGCTGAGAGAAATGGAGGTGAACCGTAGACAGAAAGTCGCTCTGGAGACCCTGCAGCAATGCAAAAGGGACAGAGAGGAGGAAGAACAAGAGGCAGAAAGGGCACTGCAGGAAAGCATGGAGACGGCGAGGAGGCAGGAGTTTGAGCAGAGCCAACTGAAAGTAGAAAGACTTCAGTGGCAGCAGGTGATGCTAACAAGCCCCACCTGTAGCTTCAGTTCTCTGAAAAAAGACCAACAGAGTGAACCAAGTTCTGCTGAGCTCTGCCGCCATAAGAGCGCCAAAGTCCACCCAGTGAACCTGCCCTCTGACACCAAACACAAGACTCTCCACAACAACTGGGTTGGCGAGAAAACTATCGAAAGTGTTCAAGCCAAAGACAACAGCGCCACCTATCTGCTCTTTGCTGCTAAGTCAAACCCCAAGTGTGAAGGTGTGTATCATAATCCTTCCATTCCTCTGCACTGACCTTGTGTTGAACTAGTTAGTTTGTATTTAATTGTAAGTAACATTTTATATTCTTTTGTTTTAAGAACAAAAACCCAAAGTCAACAAGTCCCTGCAGTGGATTCAGGACCGACTGAAGGTCGGACACTGGGTCGACAAGTACCAGCACTACGCGGACAAGGAGAGGGAAAAGCGCACGCGCAATGCAGAGCAGCATTATGAAAGCTGGATTGCTTTCCACCAAATCAGCAGCATGAGCACTTACTTTTACTAATTCACTTCGTTTTTTTTGTTTTATTATTTACTGTGGTACTGTGCTTATAGTGTCGCCTGCTGGAGAGTCTGCAGTTGCTCAGATGGGGATCAGACACTATACAAGCATGATGTCTACCTGTTCCTGTTCTGCTGCAGTAGACTCAGTCCTGGAGGGCTGATGAGAGAGGCTCACGCACACACCTCCCTGAAAACACCCGAGCTCCTCCCGTCTGTCATTTTTACCTGGCTCAGGACAGGAGTATTCCACAACCAACCACTTGTGGAAACTCCTGTGACTGTGGACAGGACTCTTGCCACACTTGTTGGAAGAGTCCAGTCCACTGTAATTTCACCTGGCTGTGGACACGACTCTTGCCACACTTGTTGGAAGAGTCGTGTACACAACCAGGTAAAAATGACAGAAGAGGAGGTACGGTTTTTCAGGCCACTCCCGACTCTCCCCAGCAGGAGGCGCCATGGCCACAGTCCACCGTCACACTGCGTTTTCTTTTTTGGTGTGATGTATAAACTATAATAAAACTGTGTTGAAGTGAAAACCTCAAGTTGTACTGATTACTGTCTTACATAAATTGTTTTTTGTTTTTTGTTGGCCAGTTAATCTGGTCCTGGTTTAACCTTTACAAATAATAATTAACCAAAGAACTCAAGGTTAAGTTAAAACACATCATTTATTTTGCATGTTTAAAATAACCTGCAGACATTTGAACAGGCTCAGTGGGAATTATCTCCACTTTTGAGAACTCTTTTAAAAACAAAACAGTAATGACCGAACAACACAAAACTAGAATACAAATAAGAGAAATAAAAATAAGCTTGGTAATACTGGGGATGGACGAGACCGATGAAGAAGTGTTAGACAGAAGAAAAGGGGAATAATGTTTTTACAAAAGGTTCAGTATGTTACAAGGCCACATGCTTGCATCGTAGTGGTAATAATACACAACCCAACATCAGCACAGCTTCAAACTCGTAGTGTTCTCAGGGCAAATGTTTTGCACGTATAAATGTTACTCTACAGATAAAAGTGTTTTCAGTTGAAGTGCAGTTGTTTTTAATCCATTCCTTGTTTAAGAGGCAGGAATCTGTGGCAAGCCGAACTCATCCACCAAAACGCCATCCTGAAAACAAAAAGAAGAACGATAAGAAAACTCTTGAATGACTGCGTTACATTTCAAGTGTTATTACTCTTTTAGATGTTAAACGATACGGATTCAGTCCGAGGTTATCAGAGCTGCTTGTAAACAGTGTAAAAGACGAGTGTTTCCTCTACATTCATTCTGCAGCGGCAGAATTATGAGCTGCTAACATTTCACACGATCATTAAAATCCTCTGCAGTGTTTCATCCAGTGCGGGACTCAGGCTGCATCCACACCATACAGGCTGTGGCAGTGGGGGCCGCAGGAGATACTGTAAAAAACATGCCGGCCTGCGGTGAGAAGTTGAACCAGAACACACTTTTGGAGAAACACAAACCGGCGTCACGCTGCGGAGGCCAATCACTTAACCGCCGATCAATGAGCCATTCACTATAAGTGACACAACTGCAACACAACCCTGCGCTCATCACCCCAACGCCTGAGGTGATGTGAAAGCAGCCTCTCCACAGACACGGAGAGGAGCAGAGGAGAGAAAGCTGAAGTGAAGACACTTTGTCGGCACCAGTTACAAACAGGCTTAGTATTAGGGAACGACACGCTAACGTGGGCACGGATTTGGTGTTTTGAGCGGAGCTACACCAGAGGATATTCTGTTAAAGTAGATCGTGATGCTGTTTTGTCCTCATTGTTCTTCGTGAAGTTTACAGGAAGGGATGTAAAGTAGACCTGTTGCATTTTTAGGAGGAGAGAGCTGACCTCCATTTAAAATGTTGCCTTTTAATCCCTGCTTTGCTTGTCAGCAACTCATCTATATTAATTTAAGAAGGACTTTTCCTGTTGTTTGCTCTGATTAATTTGTCATGCAGTTAACACATCAGTCATTTTGTTTTTTATAAACACTCAACTCCTGGTGTTCTTGGCCACTGTTTTATAAGAAGGACATAACGGGCGTAACAGCTTTAAAAGTGACATGTTTGGAAAAGAAACTGATAAATATTTAAAGAAACTTTAAAGTGTTACATTTAAAAAGGGAATATGGTGTGGTGATGGGGAAACACTGAAGACCATACCAACAACATTTACTTTACAGACATGTGGAGTAGACATGTTGTAACTGTAAAGCAAAACACTAGCAGGGTTATTTCTGATTTACTAACATGTACTTTCAATACTGTAATTGTCCAATCCGTGCCTGAGTATAATGTAAGGTACAGTGAGCACAGTGAAGACTGTCACCTTGTTTGTCTTGGCGTCACTGGGGATTCCCTCGGGGACAGACGGGTCCGCTGAGGCCTCGTCCAGGTAGGAGCTGTCATCGTCCAGCA
>NC_041371.1:7571018-7576018 GCF_900634415.1 Cottoperca gobio
CAGACCTGGGCGCTTGTTTATGAACACAATCTTGTCTATCGAGTAATTGACAGTATAAGAAACACAAACTGTAACCGACAGTGGGATGTCCTCTGTAAGACTTCCATTTTCTTAGAGATAATGCTACAATAACTTTAAGCAGTAAGCTTATACCAGGATATACTTTCATACTATTCGAGGGGGAAAAAAGGCACCACAAAAATGGACGTGGCTAATTGCTGATCTTTTAGAGCAAGCAAAATAGCTTAGCTAAGAGTTCAAAGGCCAAATAAGATAAGGCACACAAACACATGTTCTGCTCTAACTACTGTATCAGATTTAGACAGATAAATACATTATTGAGTTGCTGTACAATAAGAAAAAACATCACAAGCCTTTGATTTGATGAATTCTGGTTGATCTGGTGACTCCTATAAAAGCTACAATAACTCAGGAACAACCAAGACAGTAATCCACATGTTTTGTTTTTTCCATGAGACTAAACTCACAAATTCGTTGTTATCTAGCGGACAAGCAGAGATTTACAGTATAAACATTAAATTGCACCAAAAGGCATGTCGTGTAGAGACTGTATGTTATTGTCATAACGTGAGCTGTTTCCTTTAACCCAGTGTCCACATGTTCTAGTATTTCAGACAAGGTGAGAACATGACAACACTATGTATAATATTCGACACCTCGTCGTTAAAATGAAAGGTGTGGAGCCATGTAAGATGTAAACTGAGCACACCGTTTCGACACCGAAGCCCCATCAAAGTCAGCCATCTTGTCAAGGAGAAAATACTTTGATTGGGTTTCTTCTTGTGGTGATTTACACAAGATGATCCCTGAGAGGTTATTAATTATTCCACATGGGTTTACTGCCAATGATAAAGACTATTAACACATGTTCAATACAGCAAAGCACCAAAATACACTTCACATGAAACACAATCAGTTTAAAAACAATGCTCGTAATGCAGAAGGTTCCCCAAATAATAAGTCTTTTCATTTGGTGCACAAAACACCAGTTGATCTTTTTATGCATGTGAGAACTACATGAATCATTTTGATGTGAAACCCTATAGGTGTGTCAAGCTACATAATAATAATAATAATAATAATAATAATAATAATAATAATAATAATAATAATAATAATAATAATAATAATAATAATAATAATAAATCATTTTTGGTTTGTCTTTTCTCGACATCTTTCATCATTAAGTCATTTTCTTTAGTTAGATTTCAGATTTTATACAATTTGAAAATATTTGATTTAGTATCAAGCTGGGCTGTTATCCCAGAGTCCTCTTTGCTCTTCACTGTCTCAAAGGCTTTTAATCTCAACGTCACTTTAAAGGATAAGGCTGATGTTATTCTATAGTTTTCCAAACGTCAACTTCATGGAAACACATAGAATGTAGGATATCTCCATATTATCCTTTAAAGGGCCAGTGTGTAGGATTTAGGGGGAATTATTGGCAGAAATGAAAGATGACCTTTGACGTTTTTACGTTACCTGAAGGCCAACGAAGGCTCTCTGGAGCGGAGGGGTATTCACTCAACACTAGATGCCACTAGATCCTACACACTGGACCTTTAAGTGAAACTGCTTTTGGATAAATAAATAATAACTAGACCTCCATTTTCTCTCAGATAGCCGTGGTGACTTGAGTCAGCAGGTCATTGGAGTCCTCCCAGCCTTGACAGGGCATAGTGGACGTGTCCATGGCTAGTCATACAGGCCTGGCCTGCCTCATGTTTCCCCGGGCTTCTGTGGGACGTGAGTGGTCCCGCAGGGTGCTCCTCACACGGCTCACAACATGAGAGTCTCCGTGTCCTTTGGTGCCAGGGCAGCAGAAGTCCCTGAAGCACCTCTTGAAGTTCTCATCCAGGAAGGCGTAGAGAATAGGGTTGAGGCTGCTGTTGGTGTAGCCTAGCGCCACGCAGAAGAAGTAGGCGGCCATGACGGCGGTGGTCTCAGGGACGTTGCCAGACAGCGCCTTGACTAAGATGAAGATGTGGATGGGCGTCCAGCACACCACAAAGACGGCGACAACCACCAGAACCAGGCGGGTGATCCGGCGGAGGTTGCGATCCTTCTCTCGTGAGCCTGACAGCAGGCGCACGCTCTTCAAACGCAGTACCATCAGCGTGTAGCAGACGGTGATGATGATGACGGGTGCCACAAAGGCAAAGATGAAGACACAGATCTTCATCAGGGTATCCCAGTAGCTGTAGGGTTCAGGGAACTGCAGGGCACACTCTGTAGTCCCTGTTAGTGACACAACAACAGAGTTTACCAGTCGGATACAGAAACACTCATATTTAATCCAGGAGAAAACAAACAAGTCTAAATCTGCATCCGCTCCCACGAGTGAGGCCGTACTTGTGCTAAATGCTAATGTCAGCATGCTAACATGCTCACAGGTATAATGTTTACCATGTTCACCATCTTAGTAAGGCGTGTTAGCATGCACTAAACATAAAGTACTGAGGCTGATGGGAATGTTATTCGTTTTGCAGATATTTGAACACAAACCATTTCAGTCTGAACCAAAGTGTTCAACCCACCGGCTAATAGACACTTTCATACTATCGCTGAAAGAAAGATGACATCCTTCAAGATCTATTCTGAAACTAGGAGTGCCCATTATGCCTTCCGCCTACTCAGGAAGCTGCAATGTACATTCTCATCAAACCTACAGAACATCCTCTTCAGGGAATGTGAGCACACTCCCTGCATCTAATTGAGATCATTTAAAGGAAGGTTGTTGAATGAAGTGGGGCTTTAAATTTGAAATTGCTTGCTTAGTCCTTTGCAGCTGGTAGATCGCTTGTCTCCATAGCAGAGATATGAATAGAAACACTTAGAAATCCTGTTAAACGCACAATATGTAATATGTATCCCTTTACGGGTCTGTGTATCGTAAAAATGTGGCCAAAAACTGGATTTAAAAGTCAATCTACGACAACACTGACGCATGTGAAAAGGGGATATGACTCCATTGACAGGCGACCAAATGAAACGGACCGTTACCTTAAAACCGATATCTTTAGGTTGGTATGATGTTAGTACACGATTCAACAAAATATATAACATGGTCTGCTCATTTCTAGATGTTTAAATGCATGTTACTAGTGTGAATGTATGTAAGGCCAAGGTACCGTTATGGGTCTTTGTGCTGCCCAGGATCATGGCAGGGATCCCGGCAGCAGACGACAGCACCCAGATGATCACATTGATGATCTTGGCCTTGACGGGCGTGCGGAAATCCAGGGCCTTGACGGGGTGGCACACGGCGACGTAGCGGTCCACGCTCATCATGGTCAAGGTGAAGATGCTGGTGAACATGTTGTAGTAATCGATGGAGATGAAGACTTTGCACGCCACCTCGCCAAACGGCCAGGAGCTGAGCAGGTAGTCGGTACTCTGGAAGGGCATGGTGGTGGTGACCAGAGCGTCGGCCACAGCCAGGTTGAAGATGTAGATGTTGGTGGCTGTTTTCATTTTGGTGTATCTGTGTGTGTGTGTGTGTGTGTGTGTGTGTGTGTGTGTGTGTGTGTGTGTGTGTGTGTGTGTGTTTGTGTGTGTGTGGTGGAGGGATTAGATAAGGATTAGATATAATGGTGCTCAGTTTCTTTTCCTGAATAAACAGATTAACCTAAGCAGTCAAAATGCTGTATGTACACATAACACAAAGGGAAGAAAATAACTCTGACTGTTCATCATCTTTTGTCTAATTCAAGGCTTTAAACTTTAATTGATTTAGGTTGATCTAACATCCAACACTTAACATGAAGAGACTTTAAACATTGACATACAAACAAAAGCTCAGGAGTCAGTTTGCCAATAAAAAACACATTAAAACATGTGTGCAACATATAAGGGCATACATGTAATTATAGCTTTCCCTTTATCACGGATTATTTCCATGTATGGCCCTCCAGAGTATGCAAGTGATGCAAAACTCAAAACCCACTTGCCTCACAGCAGTTGCATTGCTATTAACTTAAAAGGAAATCTTGCTATTCAAAAATAAAAACGCACTGAATTTCCTATCGCTTTATGAGCCGTGCGCATGTAGGTACGCACGTTATTTCACACTTAATGACTGCCATTGCTCTTCACATGATACGAATCACTGACATATCGCAAAGCTAAAAAAAAAAAAACTCACCTAATGATGACATACATCACCAAACAATTGCCCGCCAAGCCCACCACAAACACCACGGAGTACACCGCCACTATAATGGGGATGATGGGTGACATGGGCTCGGGTTCAGCGTCCCAGGTGCCGTTGGGTGTGTAGTTGAAGATGTCCGATGATCCTGGTTGATCGGTGAAGTTTGGAAAACAGTCCTCCGGTTGGCCCGAGGGACACCTGTCCTCTTTGTAGATGTGCACCACGCTGCTCTCCATAGTGCTGAACGCTGCCTGCACCGGCCGGGCTGCTGCTGACGGCTCAACTGGATCAGATATCGGTCCACCAAAATACAACAACACACACATTTCACTATTAGAACAGAGTATGGTTGTAGAGAAGAGGAGCGCAACAGCCCGCGCTCAAGGACATCATTACACAAGTGAAACAACACCTTACCTGTTGTTCTGCTTCCAAAAAAGTTCATGCATATACAACAACACTGAGTAGGAGTTTCTTATTGGACGCTCAGATACAGGTTAAAATTCTGGATAGTGAAAATATGGCAGAAAGAAAAGGTTTCTGGGTAGTGAGTGTGTGGACGAGCAGAAAATGCACTGCCTGTGCCACCGCTGCGTCCCCGAAGGTGCGCACTGGAAGCCCGCACTGCTCATTCAGTGACATCAGAGGCTGAGCCAACAAACATGACAGTATCCAGCCAGCAGAACGGATCTAACCACATCCATTAAAGTCAGCTGAACATTTATTCACCACAATTAATGCTTTATTTTGATTTAGATTTGTTTTGCATTGCTTCTGGTCAAATGCATCACTAACTCCAAAGCTGTGACCATCAGAGCATCTGCTC